>NC_090764.1:5056574-5079074 GCF_036898095.1 Palaemon carinicauda
CTAGTAATTCCAGTATATATTTACGGCTTGTAAACAAGTTATGTGTGTTAACTCAGGGTTATATAGATGAGAAAATGATCTACGGAAAGCGTGTAGGATGCTTTATCGGTGGAACTCCATACCTCATTAAGGATGGAGGAGTTATTTAGGATTAAATGCAATGGAGGAAGGTAGGATGATGTAAAGGATAGGATAGGGATGCCAATGAAACACTAGTAATAAGCAATAAGGTGAATTGTTTATCTTATTGGGAACAACAATTACTGAATAATTGAAAGAAAACGGGATCTTCAATGGCAGACGTAAATGTCAGACAATCTTAAAATGAACAAGAAAGAAATAAACACAAAATGAAAGGAAAAACTTAAGTTTACGATTTTAATTTGCGGGCGGAAGGAATAAATAATCCTAATATGTTGTGCGAAAGGAGGGAGTAAACAACATAAAAACAGGATGTATTAGAAAGGAAGAGGCTGAATATCCCAAGAAAAAGTTTTTTGAGGAGGGAGAGAATATGATTATAGAGGAAATGTATTAAATCAAAATATACAAAATGAAATATTGTGCAAATTAAGAAAGTACTTTGAAAATTTCTCTCTGGTCTAAACTGCAATATATTTGCAAAAGGAACTAGTGAAATAATGAAATTAGATAATAAAAAAGTATACTCATATCTTCTCCTTATGTCCAATGAGAGAGAGAGAGAGAGAGAGAGAGAGAGAGAGAGAGAGAGAGAGCAATAAAAAAAGTCTATTGTCTAAGGTTTCCTTTCATATTTTCCAGCTTCCCTTTTGAATCCCGTGTATTGCAGAACAAAAGAAATGAATATATATTTGTAAGTCTTCTAAGACCAGTTTTGAAAATATAATTCACTTCTAGACATTTGAAGAATGTACCCTATGCTAATTGCTGAAATTAAATTTGACTATTTTGTAGATTTTCAATGCAATTAATTTATTGCAATTGATAATACTGTTAAAAATGTGCATTAAAAAAACGGTAAATTTGACTGTTTTGTAGATTTTTAGGGCAATTAATCTATTATAAGTGATAATAGTATAATACACTAAAAATTTTGCATTAAAACGGTAAATGCCTGGTGACATTTATTCCAGGATTTTTATCCTTTTAAAAACGGATATATTGACGTAAAGGAGTGATATTACGGTCACCAACCCGTAAAATATAATAACAAAGTATGGTAAAATTACCGTCGCCTGTATTTTTCTGAAATATAGCTGAGAACAGTATATTTTCACGGAGAATTTCTGATTAAAATTACGGTCTTTTTAACAGTGTATAATGATTTATTAGTTTATTGTAGGCTATCCAGCCTCATTTTTACGGAATATTTTTACAGAATATTTTCGATTAAAATTACAGTTTTTTTTTTTAACAGTGTATAATGATTTATTAGTTTATTCTAAGCTTTATAGCATCTCTGATAGGATAGAAGGTACTAAGAAATGTTGGAAAATGCTAAAAAATCTATAATAAATGTACGGGAACAGTAACTAATATGAATGAAGATAATGGAATTATTTTTTAAGAAATGCTATAAAATGCAAAAAAAAAAAAAAAAAAAAAAAAAAATATATATATATATATATATATATATATATATATATATATATATATATATATAATAAATGCATGAGAAGGGTAACTCTATTATAAATGAAAGATAATACCATATACGAAACCTCATCAATATTCTTACCTTTTCCAAAATTCTGTAAATTCTCGAAGGGGACAATTCTGTTTACTGGAACTGTTAAAATGAAATGTTATTAAACTTTCTTTATCTTTATCTTGATTTATCTTTCCCGTATGCTAAAGGGGGGGGGGGGGTGTCAATGAAGCCCACCCCATAAATAACACCGAATTTATTAGCTTGAAATATTTGTGGACTAAAAAGATATTGTCGAAATTATCCTTCGTTGCTCCCCTCTCTCGTCTCATGATTTATTATCCAGTTTTTCTCGTCCACTTTTTTTCGAGTTCTTCCCATTTATTTGGTTAATTGACGCTTTCACAAAGAGATTATAGATGGAAAGTTTATATATTTTCATCCACACAACTTTTTCATTAAGTTGCAAACGCTATTGATATCGAATGTATATTTTTTTCTTGGAAATGACTAATTATCTTTGCTAACAATGTTGAGGCGAGGTGAGGTGTGTGTGTGTGTGTATGTGTGTGTATGTGGATATGTGTGTGTGTTTTAGCACATTGCATGAATAAATGAACATAAATTGAGGATATGACTAACTATCTTTGCTAACAATGTTGAGGCGAGATGTGTGTGTGTATGTGTGTGTATGTGGATGTGTGTGTATTAGCACATTGTATGAATAAATGAACATAAATTGAGGATATGACAAATTATCTTTGCTAACAACGTTGAGGCGAGGTGTGTGTGTGTTTGTATGTGCGTGTATATGTGGATGTGTGTGTGTGTGTGTGTGTGTTAACACATTGCATGAATAAATGAACATAAATTGATAGCTCTTGACAAATGTATTTTCAAGGCTTTATTGGAGTGATAAGGTCTTGTATGAAAGAGCTAAAAATGGAAATTTATTTTTACTGAATCGTCTGACCCGACATAAAATATCATTATTATTATTATTATTATTACTTGCTAAGCTACAACCCTAGTTGTAAAAGCAGGATGCTATAAGCCCAGGGGCCCCAACAGGGAAAATAGCCCAGTGAGGAAAGGAAACAAAGAAAAATAAAATATTTTAAGAACAGTGTCAACATTAAAATAAACATTTTCTATACAAACTATAAAAACTTAACTAAACAAGAGGAAGAGAAATAAGATAGAATAGTGTGCCCGAGTGTACCCTCAAGCACGAGAATTCTACCCAAAGACAGTGGAGTTTGATTCCTACTTTTAATTACTACTCTTGTATCTACTGAGTGGATTAGGCGGGGGTATGCACTTTACTGATTGTTGCTATTTAATACTGAAATGCAATTCAATAGATAAAATCAACAGCAATTGTTTAGAACTGCATTGGTGATAACCTTAAGATGCAAATCATAATAAACAGATAAAAAAATGTAGTGATTTTATAAACAAATAAATTTAGTTATTGATAATCCGACTTCAATTCTCTTTAAAACCTAAATTAACTGAAACATACACCCTCTCTCTCTCTCTCTCTCTCTCTCTCTCTCTCTCTCTCTCTCTCTCTCTCTCTCAAGGGTAAAGACGTTTAGCCCACGAACCGAGGGACTATTATAAATGAAAGATATCATATACGAAACCTCATCAAAATTCTTACCTTTTCCAAAATTCTGTAAATTCTAAAGCAAGGGAATAATTCTGTTTACTGGGAACTGTTAAAATGAAATGTTATTAAACTTTCTTTATCTTTACCTTGATTTATCTTTTACGTATGCTAAAGGGGGGGGGGGGGTCACTGAAGCGCCCCCCCCCCACACCTATAAATAATACCGGAGTTATCAGCTTGAAATATTTGTGGACTAAAAAGATATTGTCGAAATTATCGTTCGTTGCTCCCCTCTCTCGTCTCATGATTTATCATCCACTTTTTCTCGTCCACTTTTCTTCGAGTTCTTCCCATTTATTTGGTTAATTGACGCTTTCACAAAGAGATTATAGATGGAAAGTTTATATGTTTTCACCCAGACACCTCTTTTCATTAAGTTGCAAACGCTGTTAATATCGAATACATACTTTTTATTTGGAAATGACTAATTATCTTTGCTAACAATGTTGAGGTGAGGTGTGTGTGTGTGTGTGTGTTTGTGTGTGTGTGTGTGTGGATGTGTGTTTATGTATGTGTGTGTGTGTGGATGTGTGTTTATGTGTGTGTATGTTAGCACAATGCATGAATAAATGAACATAAATTGAGGATATGACAAATTATCTTTGCTAACAAGGTTGAGTCGAGATGTGTGTGTGTGTGTATGTGTGTGTGTGTGTGTTAGCACATTGCATGAATAAATGAACATAAATTGATAGCTCTTGAAAAATGTATGTTCAAGGCTTTATTAGGGTGATAAGGTCTTGTATGAAATAGCAAAAAATGGCAATTTATGTTTACTGAATCGACTGACCTGTCATAAATTATTACTATTATTATTATTATTATCATTATTATTATTATTATTATTATTATTATTATTATTATTATTATTATTATTATTATTACTTGCTAAGCTACAACCCTAGTTGGAAAAGCAGGATGCTTTAGGCCCAGGGGCCCCAACAGGGAAATTGGTCCAGTGAAGAAAGGAAACAAAGAAATATAAAATATTTCAAGAACAGTGTCAACATTAAAATAAAAATTTTCAAAATAAACTATAAAAACTTGACAAAGCAAGAGGAAGAGAAATAGGATAGAACAGTGTGCCCGAGTGTACCCTCAAGCAAGAGAACTCTACTCAAAGTCAGTGGAATTTGTCTTCAACTTTTAATTACTACTCTTGTATCTACTGATTGGATTAGGCGGGGGTATGCACTTTACTGATTGTTGCTATTTAATATTGAAATGCAATACAATTGATAAAATCAACTGCAATTGTTTAGAACTGCATTGGTGATAACCTTAAGATGCAATTCATAATAAACAGATAAAAAATGTAGTGATTTTATAAACAAATAAATTTAGTTATTGATTCTCTTGCAATGTGCCAAACGAGAAACTGATAATCAACTGAAACACACACACCATCTCTCTCTCTCTCTCTCTCTCTCTCTCTGTCAATGGTAAGCACGCCAGACTGGGGACTCATACTCGTTAGTTCCTTTGGTCGCTGTAACCTCACCATCCTTGTGAGCTAGGGATGGGAATTTGGGGGAGCCAATAGGCCTATCTCCTGAGTCAACAGCAGCCATTGCCTGGCCCTCGCTGGTCCTAACTTGTGTGGAGAGGGGGCCTGGGTGCTGATTATATGTATATATGGTCAGTCTCTAGGGCATTGTCCTACTATCATTGATATGAAAACGTCACTGTCCCTTGCCTCTGCCATTCATGAGCGGCCTTTAAACCTTTAAAGATGAAAAGGGATGAATGGGTGCATTCAAGGAAATCCAGTAGGTCTATGTTGAATTAAGCCATGAAGTTTGTACCTAGCAGTCAGGTATATATGTGTGTATGTATGTGTGTGTGTGTGTGTGTGTATTCCATATGTTAAAGGTATACGCAAACGTAATGAACTATCTGAAGAATGAAAACTATCAGTAATCCTTTAAAAAATAGGCTAAACTTCTATAAGTAGAGACTGTATCATCTAATATCTAGGTCTGATAGGAACAGCTTGATCCTGAAAATAACTGACCAGGAATGACATTAAAGAATATAAGGAGAAAATTTCTTAGTTAAATAGATGTAAAGAAAATTTAAATATTGAGAAATTCTTGTAGTTGAACACCATAGAAAACGAAGAGCACTTCTCTCGCAGGGTTCAAACTTTTAAGGTAATTACCTTGGTTTGAGGTAATTTGCGTGGTTTCCAAGTAATTTCTTAATTGATTGATTGATTTGAGGTTTTCTGGCATCCTGACATTTAAGGTCATTGACGCAGATACCGTTTATTGTAAATAAAGAATAAAAAAAAATATCCAGTTAAAACTATAAAAGCAAAGATGACATTTTAAAAGTTAAATGATTTTAACTCTAATGATATTTCTAAGGTAATGTCGATTTTACTAGCTTCAAATTTAAGGAAATTTGAAAAGTTTTAAGGTAATGTAAGTTAAAAAGCAGCAGAATTTAAGGTAATGGCCACATTCTCAAGTATAAACCCTGCTTCTCGGTTATGTAACTTATGTATCAGAAAGATTAATGTCTCCATGGATTAGTATCTTACCTTGTAAAATACAGCCATGTCCAACAAAATGCACTTTCTCAAATTCAAATATAAATGAACTCCCCAAAAAGTCTATTTAGTTGAAGATAACTAGAAGAATTGTAATATTTACGCTGGAAGTCATTACTAGTCAGGATAGCCAACATTGTTTGATGTTGGCAATGCGAGAAAATGACGCAAAATGACGTAATATTACTATTTCTTCAGCCCTTTAGCAAAATGATGTTACATACTATGTAAGATTACATAACGAAATATTTCCTTATTTAATTTTAAGGGTTCTGGGGTCAATAGGTATCCCTAGAAAATTAGCCCCAGATCAAATTTTGGGTTGGTTATCCTTACTCCATCTCCCTCCACGATCCTTGAAAATGATCAAATGAGCACCATCGAGTCCCTTTTTAAAATATTTAAGCTGAGTATAGTGGATTTCTCGTAAAAAAACTGATATTTAACTATCATATCTAGAATTCATTATAATATTTGATATTTTTCTCTTGATACATATTAATATTACACTAACAGTTAAATAGTCTCTCTCTGTACAATTGTCAGCTTGAACCCTCATTTCAATAGGCCCCAACAGATGGCCTAGGAATGACATTAATGAATAAAAGGTGAAAATTTCTTAGTTAAATAGATGTAAAAAAAAATTAAATATTGAGAAATTCTTGTAGTTGAACACCATAGAAAACGAAGAGTTCTTCTCTCGCAGGGTTCAAACTTTTAAGGTAAATACCTTAATTTGGGGGTAATTTGCAGTTTCAAAGTAATTTTTTAATTGATTGATTGATTGATTTGAGGTTTTCTGACATCCTGACATTTAAGGTCATTGACGCAGATACCATTTATTGTAAATAAAGAATAAAAAGAATACCCAGTTAAAACTATAAAAGCAAAGATAATATTTTAAAAGTTAAATGATTTTAACGCTAATGATACTTCTAAGGTAATGTCGATTTTACTAGCTTAAAATTTAAGGAAATTTGAAAAGTTTTAAGGTAATCTTTAAGGAAATTTGAAAAGTTTTAAGGTAATCTAAGTTAAAAAGCAGAAGGATTTAAGGCAATGGCCACATTCTCAAGTATAAACCCTGCTTCTCGGTTATGTATCAGAAAGATTAATGTCTCCATGGATTAGTATCTTACCTTGCAAACTATAGCCATGTCCAACAAAATGCACTTTCTCAAATTCAAATATAAATGATCTATTTAGTTGAAGATAACTAGAAGAATTGTAATATTTACGCTGGAAGTCATTACTAGTCAGGATAGCCAACATTATTTGATGTTGGCAATGCGAGAAAATGACGCAAAATGACGTAATATTACTATTTCTTCAGCTCATTAGCAAAATGATGTTACATACTATATAAGAGTACATAAAGAAATATTTCCTTATCTAATTTTAAGGGTTCTGGGGTCGCTAGGTATCCCTAAAGAATTAGCCCCAGATCGAATTTTGGTTGGTAATCCTGACTCCATCTCCCTCCACGATCCTTGAAAATGATCAAATGAGCACCATCGAGTCCCCTTTAAAAATATTTAAGCTGAGTATAGTGGATTTCTCGTAACAAAACTGATATTTACCTATTATATCTAGAATTCATTATAATATTTGATATTTTTCTCTTGATACATTTTAATATTATGCTACCAGTAAAATAGTCTCTCAGTAGAATTGTCAGCTCGAACCCTCATTTCAATAGGTCCCAACAGATGGCCTCAGTGAGGCCTTTTTTGGAAAAAATCAGTGGAAAATTCCATGGTTGGGCGAAACCTCAAGTTATATCACGTGGTCGGCCAGGACACTACATAGTATAGGAAACTGGTTTGAACCAAATACACGAAGAGTTGTTAGCAAATCTAACCTCTATTGGTAGATGACGTTACCATAGTCCCTTGAAATGAAAGTAAGGGTTAAAGTCTATGTATTTTTAGTCATAAAATAAGCGGTATTGACGAAAATAAAGCGTTGGTAGAGGGTATAAACGGAAAGAACCGTGAGATTAGAGTATTAAAATGCCTAACCCTCTCATTTGGTACTTTGAGGAACAATGCATTCTATAAAAATTATTTTATTAATTTGGATTTGCGTTGGACAGATGAAAAATACAAACACCAAGACTACTAAATATCATTTATAGAAATAATAACCCCCCCGCCTCCCCCCCCCCTCTCTCTCTCTCTCTCTCTCTCTCTATCTCTCTCTCTCTCTCTCTCTCTCTCTTTCTAAAATTAAAAAATTACAAAGGCAGATATTTTAATAATATAGCAACGATACGTATAACAAACCATTCATTTTATATCTCAATTAATGTGTAGCGTTTAGCAAAGAATAAAATTCAATCAAATTATCTGATTAGGATATCAAATTATCACCCATACAGTCGCAGGAAAAAAAGATATATATATTAGCAAGTCACCATATAAAAAATTATTAGTATTTATCAAACGATAAGAAAATAACATTACATGTAACTACTATCGTAACAACATCTAAAATCGATATATTCAATTTCACCTAATGCAACAAAAGCATCAAATATAGATATAAACACCCCATAGAAGTCCTAAACTTGATTCATTTTTGAAAAATCCTTAGCAAAGACGATATTAAGCGAGACCCTAGGCATTGCCCATGTAAAGAGAGATAGCAGCATTTAGATATTCTTGCAGAGTTAAATCTGATTCACACTGCACGTCACGTCACGTCAAATCACATCACATCACGTCACGTCACCGTTCCGTCAACCGTATTAAGTATTCACACTATTCATCACGTCACGTCACCATTCCGTAAACCGTGCTATGTATTCACACAATTCATCACGTCACATCACATCACGTCACGTCACCATTCCGTAAACCGTGCTATGTATTCACACAATTCATCACGTCACATCACGTCACGTCACAACACCGTCCCGTCAACCGTGCTATGAATTCACACAATTCATTACGTTACGTCACATCACATCACGTCACTGTTCCGTCAAAATTTCTTCCATGTAAATAAATGGACGTGGTCACACTAAACTGTTCGTCACCGGCACAGCACCAACACATCACGGCAAGGATTCGTGATGTAACATACGTTAACGTTTGTAGACAGCAGTATTTAGTATTGCAAAAACATTGATCTATTGAAGGTGTTCTGCATAATAGTGATCCAAGATCAATATTCTCAAAAAAAAAAAAAAGTCTAGGTACACACATCTCTACGCTTCGAAATCAATGCAGGAAAATCATATTTGGAAGAAATGAAAAGAAATACTACATAAGAAAATAAAAGTTACGAAATTTATCTTTTTATAGAAAGAGTATTTCTGTAGGTTAACTGGCAATTGAATGAATGAATGAATGATTTGAAGTTCTCTGGCATCCTGACATCGAAGGTCATTGACGCCGATATCATTTATCATAAATACAGTGTAAAAAAATATTCAATTCAAAACAGAAAAGTAAATAAGTTATAAAAGTTAAATAGCATTAAGAAGAACTGCTTCTGATATAAATTTAAAAATACCACTAGCATTGTACGACACATCATGTCTAAGAATCTTGGCAAGGATGAACCTGCCATCTTCACCCCGAGCCTCAAACAGATATCTATTTCTTAAGTTGCTATAATTGGGGCATTCAGTCACAAAATCTTGCTCAAATTGGCAGGTGGGAAGTTCATTACCTATTAATTGCAGACACGCGAAGAGCACAGGGAAACTGCGTCACACAAGCAATGACATAATTGAATTTCTTATCCTAATTAGTGAACCAGAGGTAACACTAATTGGGAGAATAAAGCAAAAATACGAAAAGAAGAGAAAAATTCCCTTTGCATCTTGAAGCCAAAAATAAAAAACTGAAATTCATGAAATGCTATCGATGAAAATAATTTTGTTTTCGAATTAAAGGGAAGGAATTATGGTGACTCAGGTTGCTACCAAAAGAGGGAAGAAGAGGAAAATATTTATTATTATTATTATTATTATTATTATTATTATTATTATTATTATTATTATTATTCTTATTATTATTATTTTTATTATTATTATTACTTGCCAAGCTACAACCCTAGTAGGAAAAGCAGGACGCTACAATGAAGGACTGTCGAGTGTCGTAAAATAAGACATCGTAGCAAATACGTTCATTCGTAACAGGTATAAAATACATATGGATACAGAACCAAAGATGACCTATTGGAAAATAAAGATAATAACTAAAAAAAACAGATAGCATGAATACCTTTAGAAATAGGCATAGCAATTATTTATAGAAATAGACATGAAAGGTTACCTAGATCTTCTTCTATTAATACATGGTTTTTTTTCTTTTCATTTTTATATGGAGTAAGCACGGTTGCCTTCTTTTTGAAGGACTTTGCTTTGGCTTTGGGGTAAGCCATAGTCCCAAATCGGCTGCCCTGACTGACATCGCTTTAGACCCCGGTAGCGAATGTTCATGTGTTGTACTAGTCCCAAGCATCTTTCCTGTCCCGATCGGCTGCCCTGCCTGACATCGCTTTAGACCCCGGTAGCGTATGATCATGTGTTGTACCAGTTACCAGCGTCCTTCCTCCTCCTCTTCCTCTTCTTCTTTGTCTGCATCTTCTCCCAATTCTATGTGGGGTTGATGTTTCTGGTCAGCTTTCTCCATCTACCTCTGTCCCACGCTTCATCACCGGTTAATACCTTTGATCGAAGGTCATCCTTGATACAGTCCATCCACCTTCGCTTTGGTCTCCCTCTCCTTCTCGTTCCCTGCACCTCCATTTCCAGCACTCTCCTCCCAATATACTGTTCACCTCTCCTCATGACATGACCATACCACCTCAGTTCGAGACGTGTGAGGTGTCTGTTATGCTTTTAGGTGTTGGAGTGGCTCTGTTTGTGTGTATATTAGTCTGTAACACCCATTTGCTTTAAGCAAGCATATCTAGATAAATATGTTTACTGACATTATTATTATTATTATTTATTACTAGCCAAGGTACAACCCTAGTTGGAAAAGCAAGATGCAATAAGCCCAAGGAAAAAACAGAGGAAAAAACAGAGAAATTAAACTTTTCAAATATAGAGGGGAAATTTCGAAAGGAAAACTAAGAGAGATTACGTACGGAAATAGACTGATTAATTATTCATGCAAATCTCCACGCTAATTACCTGTCGAAATGAGCAGAGAAATCACTTTGCCTCAGAGAGAGATGGAATCGAGATAAGAGATAAGAACAGAATCACTCGCAGGGCGAATTGTCTTCGATTGATACATATCTTGGAGATTAAAGAGATAAGGAGATCGTGAAGTGTCCAAGGCAGTATTGAAGGAAAAAAATGTTGAATTTACTTGTTAATGAATATATTTATTTTCATAATTTTGACTAGAATTAACACAAAGCTTTTCTTATTATCTTATTAAATTTACTTATTCTACCTGTCCGTCTTTCTATACAGATTTTATCGTTTAATAAACTCTTGAGAACTCTCTCTCTCTCTCTCTCTCTCTCTCTCTCTCTCTCTCTCTCTCTCTCTCTCTCTCTCTCTATCAAACACACATACACACACACGCACACACACATATATATAAATATATATATATATATATATACATATATATATATATATATATATATATATATATATATATATATATATATATGTATATATACACACAAAAAAAACAACAACACAACAACAATAACTACGACAACATAATCAAATGCAGCCATTTCTAGTCCGCTACAGGACAAATGTCTCAGACAGTTTTCATCACCACATTGGCCAGTGTAGATTAGTGATGGTGAGAGACTTCTGTCTGATCACTCACAGCAAACCAACCTTGTATGGGTGACCCTGACTAGTGCAGCTTTGCTGAAGAGGGCGATACGCAAACCCTTTCACCACGTTAAAGTGCCCCTACTCAGAAAGGGATTCAAGTATGTTGTTCAAAGAGAGAGAGAGAGAGAGAGAGAGAGAGAGAGAGAGAGATGACTGCTATTTTAATCATGTCTCAAATGATGTCATATTTACCATTTCTTGCACCTTAAATCAATCAATCATTTGTTGTCTATCGTCTGCATCACAGCAACGGATGGTCTGAATCAAGAAACTGAATCAATTAAGCATGAGAATGTAAAATAAGACATCGTTCAACGGTGAGTTAGGTATGCTGAATTTCGATATAGATATATATATATATATATATATATATATATATATATATATATACATATATATACATATATATATATTTATATATATATATATGTATATATATATAAATATATATGTATATATATATATATGTATATATATAAATATATATGTGTATATATATAAATATATATATATATATATATATATATATATATATATATGCATATATATAGATATATATACATATATATATACATACATATATATATATATATATATATATATATATATATATATATATATATATATGTGTGTGTGTGTATTATATATATATATATATAATATACCAAATCCACACTTAAACTAGCATCATACACATTGTCAGTATGTATAAATATACCTATTTTACCATTTCTCTCTGATATATTCACTATTTCACGCAGGTCATAATCCCAATACGAAGTTCGCTGAATTATTCTAACAACGAATTATGAAAATCTCAAGACAAGACTGAACATTTCTGAAATTAACTTCGCCTTTTCTAAGTATTATGTTACGGATGTATTTCAAACTTGCACTCAAATACACACAAGACGTAAGCTTAAAACAATAATACCCAACTAAATGTATCTGACTTTGTCCAGGATATGTCTCAGAGCAAGAAGAAGTCTTTCTAATGAGTCCCAGAATAGTCTTCTGGTCCGAACTGATCTCAAGGAGACGTCTCCAATCACCATCTTGTGATTTAGCGTCGCAATTACCACTACTTGTTTGTGATTACCTCTGCTTGTTTTCTAACTACCTCTACTTGTTTTCAATCACCTCTACTTGTTTCTGAATACTGGCGAAGATAAATTTCCTCGATTTGCACTCGGAGGAGCTAGTAATTCCAGTATATATTTACGGCTTGTAAACAAGTTATGTGTGTTAACTCAGGGTTATATAGATGAGAAAATTATCTACGGAAAGCGTGTAGGATGCTTTATCGGTGGAACTCCATACCTCATTAAGGATGGAGGAGTTATTTAGGATTAAATGCAATGGAGGAAGGTAGGATGATGTAAAGGATAGGATAGGGATGCCAATGAAACACTAGTAATAAGCAATAAGGTGAATTGTTTATCTTATTGGGAACAACAATTACTGAATAATTGAAAGAAAACGGGATCTTCAATGGCAGACGTAAATGTCAGACAATCTTAAAATGAACAAGAAAGAAATAAACACAAAATGAAAGGAAAAACTTAAGTTTACGATTTTAATTTGCGGGCGGAAGGAATAAATAATCCTAATATGTTGTGCGAAAGGAGGGAGTAAACAACATAAAAACAGGATGTATTAGAAAGGAAGAGGCTGAATATCCCAAGAAAAAGTTTTTTGAGGAGGGAGAGAATATGATTATAGAGGAAATGTATTAAATCAAAATATACAAAATGAAATATTGTGCAAATTAAGAAAGTACTTTGAAAATTTCTCTCTGGTCTAAACTGCAATATATTTGCAAAAGGAACTAGTGAAATAATGAAATTAGATAATAAAAAAGTATACTCATATCTTCTCCTTATGTCCAATGAGAGAGAGAGAGAGAGAGAGAGAGAGAGAGAGAGAGAGAGAGAGAGAGAGAGAGAGAGAGAGAGAGAGAGAGCAATAAAAAAAGTCTATTGTCTAAGGTTTCCTTTCATATTTTCCAGCTTCCCTTTTGAATCCCGTGTATTGCAGAACAAAAGAAATGAATATATATTTGTAAGTCTTCTAAGACCAGTTTTGAAAATATAATTCACTTCTAGACATTTGAAGAATGTACCCTATGCTAATTGCTGAAATTAAATTTGACTATTTTGTAGATTTTCAATGCAATTAATTTATTGCAATTGATAATACTGTTAAAAATGTGCATTAAAAAAACGGTAAATTTGACTGTTTTGTAGATTTTTAGGGCAATTAATCTATTATAAGTGATAATAGTATAATACACTAAAAATTTTGCATTAAAACGGTAAATGCCTGGTGACATTTATTCCAGGATTTTTATCCTTTTAAAAACGGATATATTGACGTAAAGGAGTGATATTACGGTCACCAACCCGTAAAATATAATAACAAAGTATGGTAAAATTACCGTCGCCTGTATTTTTCTGAAATATAGCTGAGAACAGTATATTTTCACGGAGAATTTCTGATTAAAATTACGGTCTTTTTAACAGTGTATAATGATTTATTAGTTTATTGTAGGCTATCCAGCCTCATTTTTACGGAATATTTTTACAGAATATTTTCGATTAAAATTACAGTTTTTTTTTTTTAACAGTGTATAATGATTTATTAGTTTATTCTAAGCTTTATAGCATCTCTGATAGGATAGAAGGTACTAAGAAATGTTGGAAAATGCTAAAAAATCTATAATAAATGTACGGGAACAGTAACTAATATGAATGAAGATAATGGAATTATTTTTTAAGAAATGCTATAAAATGCAAAAAAAAAAAAAAAAAAAAAAAAAAAATATATATATATATATATATATATATATATATATATATATATATATATATATATATAATGCATGAGAAGGGTAACTCTATTATAAATGAAAGATAATACCATATACGAAACCTCATCAATATTCTTACCTTTTCCAAAATTCTGTAAATTCTCGAAGGGGACAATTCTGTTTACTGGAACTGTTAAAATGAAATGTTATTAAACTTTCTTTATCTTTATCTTGATTTATCTTTCCCGTATGCTAAAGGGGGGGGGGGGGTGTCAATGAAGCCCACCCCATAAATAACACCGAATTTATTAGCTTGAAATATTTGTGGACTAAAAAGATATTGTCGAAATTATCCTTCGTTGCTCCCCTCTCTCGTCTCATGATTTATTATCCAGTTTTTCTCGTCCACTTTTTTTCGAGTTCTTCCCATTTATTTGGTTAATTGACGCTTTCACAAAGAGATTATAGATGGAAAGTTTATATATTTTCATCCACACAACTTTTTCATTAAGTTGCAAACGCTATTGATATCGAATGTATATTTTTTTCTTGGAAATGACTAATTATCTTTGCTAACAATGTTGAGGCGAGGTGAGGTGTGTGTGTGTGTGTGTATGTGTGTGTATGTGGATATGTGTGTGTGTTTTAGCACATTGCATGAATAAATGAACATAAATTGAGGATATGACTAACTATCTTTGCTAACAATGTTGAGGCGAGATGTGTGTGTGTATGTGTGTGTATGTGGATGTGTGTGTATTAGCACATTGTATGAATAAATGAACATAAATTGAGGATATGACAAATTATCTTTGCTAACAACGTTGAGGCGAGGTGTGTGTGTGTTTGTATGTGCGTGTATATGTGGATGTGTGTGTGTGTGTGTGTGTGTTAACACATTGCATGAATAAATGAACATAAATTGATAGCTCTTGACAAATGTATTTTCAAGGCTTTATTGGAGTGATAAGGTCTTGTATGAAAGAGCTAAAAATGGAAATTTATTTTTACTGAATCGTCTGACCCGACATAAAATATCATTATTATTATTATTATTATTATTATTATTATTATTACTTGCTAAGCTACAACCCTAGTTGTAAAAGCAGGATGCTATAAGCCCAGGGGCCCCAACAGGGAAAATAGCCCAGTGAGGAAAGGAAACAAAGAAAAATAAAATATTTTAAGAACAGTGTCAACATTAAAATAAACATTTTCTATACAAACTATAAAAACTTAACTAAACAAGAGGAAGAGAAATAAGATAGAATAGTGTGCCCGAGTGTACCCTCAAGCACGAGAATTCTACCCAAAGACAGTGGAGTTTGATTCCTACTTTTAATTACTACTCTTGTATCTACTGAGTGGATTAGGCGGGGGTATGCACTTTACTGATTGTTGCTATTTAATACTGAAATGCAATTCAATAGATAAAATCAACAGCAATTGTTTAGAACTGCATTGGTGATAACCTTAAGATGCAAATCATAATAAACAGATAAAAAAATGTAGTGATTTTATAAACAAATAAATTTAGTTATTGATAATCCGACTTCAATTCTCTTTAAAACCTAAATTAACTGAAACATACACCCTCTCTCTCTCTCTCTCTCTCTCTCTCTCTCTCTCTCTCTCTCAAGGGTAAAGACGTTTAGCCCACGAACCGAGGGACTATTATAAATGAAAGATATCATATACGAAACCTCATCAAAATTCTTACCTTTTCCAAAATTCTGTAAATTCTAAAGCAAGGGAATAATTCTGTTTACTGGGAACTGTTAAAATGAAATGTTATTAAACTTTCTTTATCTTTACCTTGATTTATCTTTTACGTATGCTAAAGGGGGGGGGGGGTCACTGAAGCGCCCCCCCCCCACACCTATAAATAATACCGGAGTTATCAGCTTGAAATATTTGTGGACTAAAAAGATATTGTCGAAATTATCGTTCGTTGCTCCCCTCTCTCGTCTCATGATTTATCATCCACTTTTTCTCGTCCACTTTTCTTCGAGTTCTTCCCATTTATTTGGTTAATTGACGCTTTCACAAAGAGATTATAGATGGAAAGTTTATATGTTTTCACCCAGACACCTCTTTTCATTAAGTTGCAAACGCTGTTAATATCGAATACATACTTTTTATTTGGAAATGACTAATTATCTTTGCTAACAATGTTGAGGTGAGGTGTGTGTGTGTGTGTGTGTTTGTGTGTGTGTGTGTGTGGATGTGTGTTTATGTATGTGTGTGTGTGTGGATGTGTGTTTATGTGTGTGTATGTTAGCACAATGCATGAATAAATGAACATAAATTGAGGATATGACAAATTATCTTTGCTAACAAGGTTGAGTCGAGATGTGTGTGTGTGTGTATGTGTGTGTGTGTGTGTTAGCACATTGCATGAATAAATGAACATAAATTGATAGCTCTTGAAAAATGTATGTTCAAGGCTTTATTAGGGTGATAAGGTCTTGTATGAAATAGCAAAAAATGGCAATTTATGTTTACTGAATCGACTGACCTGTCATAAATTATTACTATTATTATTATTATTATCATTATTATTATTATTATTATTATTATTATTATTATTATTATTATTATTATTATTACTTGCTAAGCTACAACCCTAGTTGGAAAAGCAGGATGCTTTAGGCCCAGGGGCCCCAACAGGGAAATTGGTCCAGTGAAGAAAGGAAACAAAGAAATATAAAATATTTCAAGAACAGTGTCAACATTAAAATAAAAATTTTCAAAATAAACTATAAAAACTTGACAAAGCAAGAGGAAGAGAAATAGGATAGAACAGTGTGCCCGAGTGTACCCTCAAGCAAGAGAACTCTACTCAAAGTCAGTGGAATTTGTCTTCAACTTTTAATTACTACTCTTGTATCTACTGATTGGATTAGGCGGGGGTATGCACTTTACTGATTGTTGCTATTTAATATTGAAATGCAATACAATTGATAAAATCAACTGCAATTGTTTAGAACTGCATTGGTGATAACCTTAAGATGCAATTCATAATAAACAGATAAAAAATGTAGTGATTTTATAAACAAATAAATTTAGTTATTGATTCTCTTGCAATGTGCCAAACGAGAAACTGATAATCAACTGAAACACACACACCATCTCTCTCTCTCTCTCTCTCTCTCTCTCTGTCAATGGTAAGCACGCCAGACTGGGGACTCATACTCGTTAGTTCCTTTGGTCGCTGTAACCTCACCATCCTTGTGAGCTAGGGATGGGAATTTGGGGGAGCCAATAGGCCTATCTCCTGAGTCAACAGCAGCCATTGCCTGGCCCTCGCTGGTCCTAACTTGTGTGGAGAGGGGGCCTGGGTGCTGATTATATGTATATATGGTCAGTCTCTAGGGCATTGTCCTACTATCATTGATATGAAAACGTCACTGTCCCTTGCCTCTGCCATTCATGAGCGGCCTTTAAACCTTTAAAGATGAAAAGGGATGAATGGGTGCATTCAAGGAAATCCAGTAGGTCTATGTTGAATTAAGCCATGAAGTTTGTACCTAGCAGTCAGGTATATATGTGTGTATGTATGTGTGTGTGTGTGTGTGTGTATTCCATATGTTAAAGGTATACGCAAACGTAATGAACTATCTGAAGAATGAAAACTATCAGTAATCCTTTAAAAAATAGGCTAAACTTCAATAAGTAGAGACTGTATCATCTAATATCTAGGTCTGATAGGAACAGCTTGATCCTGAAAATAATTGACCAGGAATGACATTAATGAATAAAAGGCGAAAATAGATTGGATAACTAAATGTAAAGAAAATCTAGATCTTGAGAAATTCTTGTAGTTGAACACCATAGAAAACTAACCGCACTTTTCGCAGGGTTTAAACTTTTAAGGTAATTACCTTAGTTTGAGGTAATTTGCATGGTTTCAAAGTAATTTTTTAATTGATCGATTGATTGATTTGAGGTTTTCTGGCATCCTGACATTTAAGGTCATTGACGCAGATACCGTTTATTGTAAATAAAGAATAAAAAGAATATTCAATTAAAACCATAAAAGCAAATATGTCAATTTAAAAGTTAAATAATTTTAACGTTAATGATATTTCTAAGGTAATGTCGGTTTTACTAGCTTCACATTTAAGGAAATTTGAAATGTTTTAAGGTAATCTAAGTTGAAAAGCAGCAGAATTTAAGGTAATGGCTACATACTCAAGTATAAACCCTGCTTCTCGGTTATGTATCAGAAAGATTATTGTCTTACCTGGCAAAATGTAGCCATGTCCACCAAAATGCACTTTTCAAATTCAAATATAAACGAACTCCCAATATTGTTTGTATTTAGTTGAAGATAACTTGATGAATTGTAATATTTACGCTGGAAGTCATTACTAGTCAGGATAGCCAACATTGTTTGATGTTGGTAATGCTAAAAAATGACGTCAAATTACTATTTCTTCAGCCCTTTAGCAAAATGAAGTTACATACTAAATAATATTACATAAAGAAATATTTCCTTATTTAATTTAAGGGTTCTGGGGTCAATAGGTATCCCTAGAAAATTAGCCCCAGATCGGATTTTGGTTGGTAATTCTGACTCCATCTCCCTCCACGATCCTTGAAAATGATCAAATGAGCACCATTGAGTCCCTTTTAAAAATATTCAAGCTGAGTATAGTGGATTCCTCGTAACAAAACTGATATTTACATAAAATGTCTAGAACAGAATTCATTATAATATTTGATATTTTTCTCTTGATACATCTTAATATTATGCTAACAGTATAATAGCCTCTCAGTAGAATTGTCAGCTCGACCCCTCATTTCAATAGGTCCCAATAGATGGCCTCAGTGAGGCCTTTTTTTGGAAAAATCAGTGGAAAATTCCATGGTTGGGCGAAACCTCAAGGTATATCACGTGGTCGCCCAAGACACTACATAGTAGAGGAAACTGGTTTGAACCAAATACATGAAAACTGGTTTGAACCAAATACATGAAGAGTTGTTAGCAAATCTAACCTCTATTGGTAGATGACGTTACCATAGTCCCTTGAAATGAACGTAGGGGTTAAAGTCTATGTATTTTTAGTCATAAAATAAGCGGTATTGACGAAAATAAGGCGTTGGTAGATGGTATAAACGGAAAGAACCTTGAGAATAGTGTATTAAAATGCCCAACCCTCTCATTTGGTACTTTAAGGAACAAAGCATTCTATAAAAGAGATTTTATTAATTTGGATTTGCCATGGGCAGATGAACAATGTAAACACCAAGACTCGTAATAATAATTTATAGAAATAATCCACTCTCTCTCTCTATTTTCACAATCTCTCTCTCTCTCTCTCTCTCTATTTTCACAATCTCTCTCTCTCTCTCTCTCTCTCTCTCTCTCTCTCTCTCTCTCTCTCTCTCTCTCTCTCTCTCTCTAAAAAATTTTTCACACTATAGCAACGATACATATAACAAACCATTCTTTATATCTAAATCAATGTGTTGCATTTGACAAAGAATTAAATTTTTAGAAGTTTTCTGAATAGAATGTCGAATTAACACCCATACAGTCGAAGGAAAAAAAATATATATAAGCCAGTCACCAGATAAAAATGAATTGTATTCATACTATATGAAAATAATCACATGACATGCAACATATATTCAATTGCATCAATGCAACAAAAGCATCAAATACAGCATAATCACCGCATAAGTACTGAACTTGATTTATTTTTTGTAAAATCATTAGCAAAGACGAAGTTAAGCGAGACCCTAGGCTTTGGCCATGCAAATAGAGATAGCAGCATTTAAATATTCTAGCAGAGTTAAGGCTAATTCACACCGCACCGTCACGTCACGTCACCGTTCCGTCAACCGTGCTGTGTATTCACATTATTCATCACGTCACATCGCATCACGTCACGTCATCGTTCCGTCAACTGTGTTGTGTATTCACATTATTCATCACCTCACATCACATCACGTCACGTCACGTCACCGTTCCGTTAACTGTGCTATGTATTCACACTATTCATCACCTCACATCACATCACGTCACTTCCCGTCCCGTCACGTCACGTCACATCACATCACGTCACGTCACCATTCCGTAAACCGTGCTATATATTCACACAATTCATCACGTCACGTCACACCATGTCACGTCACAACACCGTTCCGTCAACCGTGCTATGTATTCACACAATTCATTACATCACGTCACTGTTCCGTCAAAACTCCTTCCATGTAAATAAATGGAGGGATTCAAACTAAACGGTTCGTCACCGGTACAGCACCATCACATCACGGCACGGATTCTTTCCAAGAATATTTTGACGTGATGTGATATGATGTGACGTGACGGTGCAGTGTGAATCAGCCTCAACTCACACACGGTTATTTAAATAACATACGATGACGTTCATAGACGGCAGTGTTTAGTATTGTAAAATCATTGATCTATTGAAGGTGTTCTTCATAATAGTGATTTAAGAACAATATTCTCAAAAAAAAAAAAAAAAAAAAAAAAAAAAAAAAAAAAAAAAAAAGGAAAATCCTATTTTGGAGAAATGAACAGAAATACGGGATAAGAATATATAAGGCAGAAAATCTATCTTTTTATAGAAAGAGTATTGCTGTAGGTTAACTGACAATTGAATGAATGATTTGAAGTTCTCTGGCATCCTGACATCGAAGGTCATTGACACCGATATCGTTTATTATAAATAAAGAATAAAAGAATATTCAATTAAAACCAGAGAAATAAATATGTTATAAAACTTAAATAGCATTAAGAAGACCTGCTTCTGGTATAAATTTAAAAATACCACTAGCATTGTACGACACATCATGTCTAAGAATCTTGGCAAGGATGAACCTGCCATCTTCACCCCGAGCCTCAAACAGATATCTATTTCTTAAGTTGCTATAATTGGGGCATTCAGTCACAAAATCTTGCTCAAATTGGCAGGTGGGAAGTTCATTACCTATTAATTGCAGACACGCGAAGAGCACAGGGAAACTGCGTCACACAAGCAATGAGATAATTGAATTTCTTATCCTAATTAGTGAACCAGAGGTAACACTAATTGGGAGAATAAAGCAAAAATAGAAAATGAAGAGAAAAATTCCCTTTGCATCTTGAAGCCAAAAATAAAAAACTGAAATTCATGAAATGCTATCGATGAAAATAATTTTGTTTTCGGATTAAAGGGAAGGAATTATGGTGACTCAGGTTGCTACCCACAGAGGGAAGAAGAAGAAGAAAATATCTATTATTATTATTATTATTATTATTATTACTTGCCAAGCTACAACCCTAGTTGGAAAAGCAGCATGCTACAATGAAGGACTGTCGAGTGTCGTTACATAAAACATCGTAGCAAACATTATTCGTAACAGATAGAAAATACATGAGTATGGAACCGAAGATGACCTATTGGAATGTAAACAAATATAAAAATAGATAGCATAAATCTTTCACTAATAGGCATAGCAATTATTTATAGAAATAGACATGAAATGTAACCTACATCTTCTATCAATATGTGCTTTTTCCCATTTTTGCATGGGGTAAGCACGATTGCCTTCTTTTTGAAGGACTTTGCTTTGGCTTTGGGGTAGGCCGTAGTCCCAAATCGGCTGCCCTGCCTGACATTGCTTAGACCCCGGTAGCGTATGCTCATGTGTTGTACCATTCACCAGCGTCCTTCCTGTCCCAATCGGCTGCCCTGCCTGACGTTGCTTAGATCCCGGTAGCGTATGTTCACGTATTGTACCAGTCACCAGCGCCTTTCTTGCCCCAATCGGCTGCCCTGCTTGACATCGCTTTAGACCCAGGTAGCGTAGGATCATGTGTTGTACCAGTCACCAATGCCTTTCCTGTCCCGATCGGCTGCCCTGCCTGACATCGCTTTAGACCCCGCTAGCGTATGTTCATGTGTTGTACCATTCACCAGCGTCCTTCCTGTCCCAATCGGCTGCCCTGCCTGACATCGCTTAGATCCCGGTAGCGTATGATCATGTGTTGTAC
>NC_090764.1:5088856-5101356 GCF_036898095.1 Palaemon carinicauda
GAAACTGACTTATTTAAATGAATTACCATTTCCTTTTTTATTTCCTTTTTATTTCTTTTTTTTTTTTACTTTACGATGGTGACGTAAGCATACTGCAATGGGTGGAATTACTTTACTTGATAATAAAAAAGAAATAAAATTCAAAATAAAATATTCTAAGAACAGCAACAACATTAAATTGGATCTTTCATATATAAACTATAAAAATCATACAAAAAGGAAGAGAAATAATTTAGAAAAGCGTGCTCGAGTGTGCTCTCAAGCAAGAGAACTCTAACCCAAGACAGTGAAAGACCATGGTGCAGAGGCTATGGCACTACCAAAGACTAGAGAACAATGGTTTGATTTTGGAGTGTCCTTCTCCTGGAAGAGCTGCTTACCATAGCTAAAGAGTCTCTTCTCCCCATACCAAAAGGAAAGTAGCCACTGAACAATTACAGTGAAGAATAATTGTTTGGTAATCTCAATGTTGTCAGGTGTATGAGGACAGACTATTCGGTGTATGCGTAGGCAAAGGGAAAGTGAACCGTAACCAGAGACAGGGATCCAATGTAGTACTGTCTGGCCAGTTAAAGGACCCCATAACTCTCTAACGGTAGTATTTCAACAGGTGGCTGGTGCCCTTGCCAACCTACTACCTACACCGATCAGAGAAAATGGTTTGATTTTGGAGTGTCCATCTTCTAGAAGAGCTGCTGACCATAGCTAATGAACCATTTTCCAAAAGATCTATTTTATATATCTCAACGAGTTTACACTGCAGCCAATTTTCCCCCTTACTTCAAAGGTTCAAAGTTGGAGCAAATGTTTTTATGTTGACCAGGCTGACATGAGTCTTTTTTATAGTTTTTATATGACATATCTGTTTTTGACGTTGTTAATAGTTTATATAGGACATATCTGTTTTGAAGCTGTTACTGTTCTTAGAATGATATATTGTTAATTTACTCTCATCATTTATTTATTTCCTTATTTCCTTTCCTCACTGGGCTATTTTTCCCTGTTGGAGCCCTAGGGCTTATAGTATCTTGCTTTTCCAACTAGGGTTGTAGCTTGGCTAGTAATAATAATACTAATAATAATAATAATAATAATAATAATAATTACAGTGATCACGAATGTATCTTTGATATTGTTATCAAAATATAAAATAATAAACATAATTTCTACTAACGATTACGTCCTCCTATAAAACTATTAATAGGTTTTCTGTAAATGTTGGTGTCTATACCGTTATAGTTCTGAGTTTGTCAAAAGATGACGTTAATCTAAACGCTCGGTAAAACATTGTGCTAAATGTGTTTAACTTGAAATTTGCATAGCATCTACTCAAAAAATTAACTCCGAGTCCTGTGTGAGAAGGTTTTCTGTAAATGTTGGTGTCTATACCGTTATAGTTCTGAGTTTGTCAAAAGATGACGTTAATCTAAACGCTCGGTAAAACATTGTGCTAAATGTGTTTAACTTGAAATTTGCATAGCATCTACTCAAAAAATTAACTCCGAGTCCTGTGTGAGAAGGTTTTCTGTAAATGTTGGTGTCTATACCGTTATAGTTCTGAGTTTGTCAAAAGATGACGTTAATCTAAACGCTCGGTAAAACATTGTGCTAAATGTGTTTAACTTGAAATTTGCATAGCATCTACTCAAAAAATTAACTCCGAGTCCTGTGTGAGAAGGTTTTCTGTAAATGTTGGTGTCTATACCGTTATAGTTCTGAGTTTGTCAAAAGATGACGTTAATCTAAACGCTCGGTAAAACATTGTGCTAAATGTGTTTAACTTGAAATTTGCATAGCATCTACTCAAAAAATTAACTCCGAGTCCTGTGTGAAAAGGTTTTCTGTAAATGTTGGTGTCTATACCGTTATAGTTCTGAGTTTGTCAAAAGATGACGTTAATCTAAACGCTCGGTAAAACATTGTGCTAAATGTGTTTAACTTGAAATTTGCATAGCATCTACCCAAAAAATTAACTCCGAGTCCTGTGTGAGAAGGTTTTCTGTAAATGTTGGTGTCTATACCGTTATAGTTCTGAGTTTGTCAAAAGATGACGTTAATCTAAACGCTCGGTAAAACATTGTGCTAAATGTGTTTAACTTGAAATTTGCATAGCATCTACTCAAAAAATTAACTCCGAGTCCTGTGTGAGAAGGTTTTCTGTAAATGTTGGTGTCTATACCGTTATAGTTCTGAGTTTGTCAAAAGATGACGTTAATCTAAACGCTCGGTAAAACATTGTGCTAAATGTGTTTAACTTGAAATTTGCATAGCATCTACTCAAAAAATTAACTCCGAGTCCTGTGTGAGAAGGTTTTCTGTAAATGTTGGTGTCTATACCGTTATAGTTCTGAGTTTGTCAAAAGATGACGTTAATCTAAACGCTCGGTAAAACATTGTGCTAAATGTGTTTAACTTGAAATTTGCATAGCATCTACTCAAAAAATTAACTCCGAGTCCTGTGTGAGAAGGTTTTCTGTAAATGTTGGTGTCTATACCGTTATAGTTCTGAGTTTGTCAAAAGATGACGTTAATCTAAACGCTCGGTAAAACATTGTGCTAAATGTGTTTAACTTGAAATTTGCATAGCATCTACTCAAAAAATTAACTCCGAGTCCTGTGTGAAAAGGTTTTCTGTAAATGTTGGTGTCTATACCGTTATAGTTCTGAGTTTGTCAAAAGATGACGTTAATCTAAAAGCTCGGTAAAACATTGTGCTAAATGTGTTTAACTTGAAATTTGCATAGCATCTACTCAAAAAATTAACTCCGAGTCCTGTGTGAGAAGGTTTTCTGTAAATGTTGGTGTCTATACCGTTATAGTTCTGAGTTTGTCAAAAGATGACGTTAATCTAAACGCTCGGTAAAACATTGTGCTAAATGTGTTTAACTTGAAATTTGCATAGCATCTACTCAAAAAATTAACTCCGAGTCCTGTGTGAGAAGGTTTTCTGTAAATGTTGGTGTCTATACCGTTATAGTTCTGAGTTTGTCAAAAGATGACGTTAATCTAAACGCTCGGTAAAACATTGTGCTAAATGTGTTTAACTTGAAATTTGCATAGCATCTACTCAAAAAATTAACTCCGAGTCCTGTGTGAGAAGGTTTTCTGTAAATGTTGGTGTCTATACTGTTATAGTTCTGAGTTTGTCAAAAGATGACGTTAATCTAAACGCTCGGTAAAACATTGTGCTAAATGTGTTTAACTTGAAATTTGCATAGCATCTACTCAAAAAATTAACTCCGAGTCCTGTGTGAGAAGGTTTTCTGTAAATGTTGGTGTCTATACCGTTATAGTTCTGAGTTTGTCAAAAGATGACGTTAATCTAAACGCTCGGTAAAACATTGTGCTAAATGTGTTTAACTTGAAATTTGCATAGCATCTACTCAAAAAATTAACTCCGAGTTCAAGTTAAACACATTTAGCACAATGTTTTACCGAGCGTTTAGATTAACGTCATCTTTTGACAAACTCAGAACTATAACGGTATAGACACCAACATTTACAGAAAACCTTCTCACACAGGACTCGGAGTTAATTTTTTGGGTAGATGCTATGCAAATTTCAAGTTAAACACATTTAGCACAATGTTTTACCGAGCGTTTAGATTAACGTCATCTTTTGACAAACTCAGAACTATAACGGTATAGACACCAACATTTACAGAAAACCTTCTCACACAGGACTCGGAGTTAATTTTTTGAGTAGATGCTATGCAAATTTCAAGTTAAACACATTTAGCACTATGTTTTACCGAGCGTTTAGATTAACGTCATCTTTTGACAAACTCAGAACTATAACGGTATAGACACCAACATTTACAGAAAACCTTCTCACACAGGACTCGGAGTTAATTTTTTGAGTAGATGCTATGCAAATTTCAAGTTAAACACATTTAGCACAATGTTTTACCGAGCGTTTAGATTAACGTCATCTTTTGACAAACTCAGAACTATAACGGTATAGACACCAACATTTACAGAAAACCTTCTCACACAGGACTCGGAGTTAATTTTTTGAGTAGATGCTATGCAAATTTCAAGTTAAACACATTTAGCACAATGTTTTACCGAGCGTTTAGATTAACGTCATCTTTTGACAAACTCAGAACTATAACGGTATAGACACCAACATTTACAGAAAACCTTCTCACACAGGACTCGGAGTTAATTTTTTGAGTAGATGCTATGCAAATTTCAAGTTAAACACATTTAGCACAATGTTTTACCGAGCGTTTAGATTAACGTCATCTTTTGACAAACTCAGAACTATAACGGTATAGACACCAACATTTACAGAAAACCTTCTCACACAGGACTCGGAGTTAATTTTTTGAGTAGATGCTATGCAAATTTCAAGTTAAACACATTTAGCACAATGTTTTACCGAGCGTTTAGATTAACGTCATCTTTTGACAAACTCAGAACTATAACGGTATAGACACCAACATTTACAGAAAACCTTCTCACACAGGACTCGGAGTTAATTTTTTGAGTAGATGCTATGCAAATTTCAAGTTAAACACATTTAGCACAATGTTTTACCGAGCGTTTAGATTAACGTCATCTTTTGACAAACTCAGAACTATAACGGTATAGACACCAACATTTACAGAAAACCTTCTCACACAGGACTCGGAGTTAATTTTTTGAGTAGATGCTATGCAAATTTCAAGTTAAACACATTTAGCACAATGTTTTACCGAGCGTTTAGATTAACGTCATCTTTTGACAAACTCAGAACTATAACGGTATAGACACCAACATTTACAGAAAACCTTCTCACACAGGACTCGGAGTTAATTTTTTGAGTAGATGCTATGCAAATTTCAAGTTAAACACATTTAGCACAATGTTTTACCGAGCGTTTAGATTAACGTCATCTTTTGACAAACTCAGAACTATAACGGTATAGACACCAACATTTACAGAAAACCTTCTCACACAGGACTCGGAGTTAATTTTTTGAGTAGATGCTATGCAAATTTCAAGTTAAACACATTTAGCACAATGTTTTACCGAGCGTTTAGATTAACGTCATCTTTTGACAAACTCAGAACTATAACGGTATAGACACCAACATTTACAGAAAACCTTCTCACACAGGACTCGGAGTTAATTTTTTGAGTAGATGCTATGCAAATTTCAAGTTAAACACATTTAGCACAATGTTTTACCGAGCGTTTAGATTAACGTCATCTTTTGACAAACTCAGAACTATAACGGTATAGACACCAACATTTACAGAAAACCTTCTCACACAGGACTCGGAGTTAATTTTTTGAGTAGATGCTATGCAAATTTCAAGTTAAACACATTTAGCACAATGTTTTACCGAGCGTTTAGATTAACGTCATCTTTTGACAAACTCAGAACTATAACGGTATAGACACCAACATTTACAGAAAACCTTCTCACACAGGACTCGGAGTTAATTTTTTGAGTAGATGCTATGCAAATTTCAAGTTAAACACATTTAGCACAATGTTTTACCGAGCGTTTAGATTAACGTCATCTTTTGACAAACTCAGAACTATAACGGTATAGACACCAACATTTACAGAAAACCTTCTCACACAGGACTCGGAGTTAATTTTTTGAGTAGATGCTATGCAAATTTCAAGTTAAACACATTTAGCACAATGTTTTACCGAGCGTTTAGATTAACGTCATCTTTTGACAAACTCAGAACTATAACGGTATAGACACCAACATTTACAGAAAACCTTCTCACACAGGACTCGGAGTTAATTTTTTGAGTAGATGCTATGCAAATTTCAAGTTAAACACATTTAGCACAATGTTTTACCGAGCGTTTAGATTAACGTCATCTTTTGACAAACTCAGAACTATAACGGTATAGACACCAACATTTACAGAAAACCTTCTCACACAGGACTCGGAGTTAATTTTTTGAGTAGATGCTATGCAAATTTCAAGTTAAACACATTTAGCACAATGTTTTACCGAGCGTTTAGATTAACGTCATCTTTTGACAAACTCAGAACTATAACGGTATAGACACCAACATTTACAGAAAACCTTCTCACACAGGACTCGGAGTTAATTTTTTGAGTAGATGCTATGCAAATTTCAAGTTAAACACATTTAGCACAATGTTTTACCGAGCGTTTAGATTAACGTCATCTTTTGACAAACTCAGAACTATTAATAGTAATATTTGTTCCTGCACTTGAGCTAAATAATTACCCATTAGTATTTTTTCACGATTAATTTTATTAGGAATTTGTTCTTTTAGGGGAAACCCTCATCTAATTAACATATGTCTCCCATTTTAAGCCTTATCGTTCTGCAATTCTCTACTTGTAATTGCAGTTTAGATGGGCAATGCCAAAGAGTTTGGCTTCCATTAAAAGGGGAGGTGAAAATAGAAATAACTTTCGTAGGATTATATTCTCCAATTGGAAATGGTTATCTTTTTATACTTCTGAGTATGATAATGTATTAAGTAATGTAAAAATTGTTTGGATAAAAGTTTGCACTCGTAAAATACTCTATTTCACTCAAAAGAATTTTAACTTTTAAGGTGAAGTAAATTATTAAAAATCCCTGGCACTCCTGAGATATCTTTTCAAACTGTGATATGACTAAAGGAATCATTATATAAATATATTTCATACTAAAAGCTCAATCAAAAACAAGTAAAAGAACAATTTTCAGGTACATATGCCATGCTTAACTTGATTAGGTTAAAATGCTTTTAATAAATTTGATAAAATTCTGCTTACACCAAAGAACTTTAAAATCACAAACAACCATAATTAATTACAGAGAAGGAAAACCAGCTTAATTAACACTGTTAGTAACAGCAGGTCGGAAACATTGTCTTCATATCAATTAATATTGTCCTTACATCAATTAACAGTTTTTTTCTCGATTACCGACATCACTTCTACTTGACGAGTACATTGGTGATTTCAAAATAATCCTACAGAATTATTTACACTAAATATGAGAGAAAAAAAAATCACATGCGCAAAAAGGACAACATTCGAATACCTTCATGACAAAATACAAGACACAAACAAAATTGCAGCGCGCAAAAAGGACAATATTGAAATACCTCCATGAGAAAATACCACACACAAACGAAATTGCAGTACGAAAAAAGGACAATATTGTAATACCTCCACGAGAAAATACAAGACACAAACAAAATTACAGTGCGCTAAAAGGACAATCTTAGAAAATCTTCGTGAAAGAAAATTTAGTTTTCACAAAGTTCTCAAGTAATTAGTCCTTCTATATACTGCCCTCTTGATAAGTTGATGAACTCGTGCTGTATATATCTTTATTTTCAAATTCATTATTTCCCCACTACTGTATTTCTACTGTCAAATTAGTATTTATATTATTAATAAAAGAGACTAATTAGGAAACTGTTGTTTAACAATAGAGAAACCACCAAGTAAAATTGCACTTGGCAATTTTATCTTTTCAGTCTTCATATATTATTCATCAGCTGACTATTTTGAATCTGAGATTTTGAAATTATCTTTACTCAGCAAATTACAGCTAAGCCTAATTTTAAGTCACAGAAATAATTTTTGACCATAGTGTTAAGGTCAAATTATAATTTCATGGACGGATTTTGTCTTTTTTTCACCTAGTTCTTGGTTTATATAACCTTGTGAAATAAATATATCTTATGTCTCATTTTTATACTGATATTTCTATGCTATTAGAAAAAATAAAAATAAGTTATAAAAATATATACAATATACGAGAATGACAATAGGAAGCCCTCGGTAAAATAATTTCCTCAAGTCTTACCTTACTTAAAAGTTCCACAATTCCATAACTTCCACTCTAGTTTCCTTATAGAGACAAGGGACATTGACATTGCCCTATCAAGCAGGACAACGCCCTAGAGACTGACCATTTATACATATGACCAGCGCTCAAGCCCCCTCTCCACCCAAGCTAGGGCAAAAGAGGGCCAGACAATGGCTGCTTATGACTCAGTAGATAAACCTATAGGCTCCCCCAAACCGCCCATTCTTAGCTTAGAAGGGTGGTGAAGTTGCAGCGACCAAAGGAGTTAATGAGTTTGAGCATAGTTTGAGCGGAACTCGAACCCCAATCTGGCGATCGCCAGTCAGGGACGTTACCACTAAGGCCTCATCAGGATTCTAATCAGCAACTATCTTAGCCACTATTACCAGGTAATAATATCTGGTAATAGCAAAAATACAAATAATACCAATAACGATAATGATAATAATTGTAATGATAATATTAATAATACAAACTGTCAAATAAAAATTCGAAAATACAAGGCGATTACAAAGAATCTATCAAATAACAAAGGATTCTCACGGATGCTTTGAAGAGATATCCCATCTTCAGATATAATTATCTATCGCATCCTTTCTCTGAGAGAAAGCGAGAAGAAAGTCTTCTTATAACTTAAAAAAGAAGATTCGTCCTCTTTCAGGTGACATTTCAAAGGAACGTATACGTTCTTGTAAACAATAAATAATTAAGTTCCAGTTTATAACAAACAATCTTGAGGGGAACAAACAAGTTGAAAGGATATTTCTATTTGCTTGTCATTGCATAGGAGGTAGAGTTATAGCTTGAATCCATAAGGTAGAACAGTTGGTGTTTATGTAGTCATTGTTGTTGTTGTTTTTGTTGTTGTTGTTCTTCTTCTTCTTCTTGTGTCGTCGCTTTAATATACAGAAAAAAGAAACAATTGAACACCTCGCACCGAAGATGTGCATCCGCTTCCCACCCTTACTTCCCGGCGGGTAACCAAATGGTGTAAAAAGAGATAGCTGAGGTGGTGGGCGGGGCTAAGCGTAGGAACTCGCCGCGCAGTAAGGATGTGGCTCGACCAATTGATATACAGAAAAAAGGCACAATTGGACACCTCGCACCGAAGATGTGCATCCGCTTCCCACCCTTACTTCCCGGCGGGTAACCAAATAGTGTAGAAAGAGATAGCTGAGGTGGTGGGCGGGGCTAAGCGTAGGAACTCGCCGCGCAGTAAGGATGTGGCTCGATCAATTGATATACAGAAAAAAGGCACAATTGGTCACCTCACACCGAAGATGTGCACCCCTTCACACCCTTACTTCCCGGCGGGTAACCAAATAGTGTAGAAAGAGATAGCTGAGGTCATAGGCTGAGGTGGTGGGCGGGGCTAAGCGTAGGAACTCGCCGCGCAGTAAGGGTGTGGCTCGATCAACTTCCTCAGAGCGAGGTGTACCGGAAATTCTTGTGTCTAATTGTACATAATTTAAGAAATATAAAAGCTATATAGTATATGATATTACAGTTATTACTAAATATATATAAATTACTCTTTCTATATATTGCTTATTATATATTTCAGTTATTACTAGAAATATAAAGAATTTTTCTTCATATTGTATGTCAAGATCCAAAGAATAACTCATTTAGAGCTCAGTGTCTATTATAAAAAAGAAATTTTTTTGTTATAAAATGAATTTTCATCTAGGAATATAACTAGAAATAGTAATTGCATTCAGTTTAAAAAGACAGAACAAAGAAATTTAAAACAATATTTTACTATTTTTTAACTAGAAACTTTTTTATAAAAAAAGATATTTTTTTTGTTATAAAATGAATTTTCATCTAGGAATATAACTAGAAATAGTAATTCCTTTCGGTTTAAAAAGACAGAGTAAATAAAAATGTAAAACAATATTTTACTATTTTTTAACAAGAAACTTGAAAATATTTTTTACTTTCCTTAACAAGGCTTTTCATCTCATTTATATAACCTTCCCTTCGAGGACATTGAATTGAAAGGGATACTCTCTCTCTCTCTCTCTCTCTCTCTCTCTCTCTCTCTCTCTCTCTCTCTCTCTCTCTCTCTCTCTCTCAATATCATTACTTTCTTAACTAAGATTTTTCCTCTCATTTACATAACTTTCACTTAGAGGATAATGAATAGAAATTGATACTGTCTCTCTCTCTCTCTCTCTCTCTCTCTCTCTCTCTCTCTCTCTCTCTCTCTCTCTCTCTCTCTCTAACGACCAAGAACATTAGCCACAACTAAAGTCAACAAAAAATAGCTGATTCCTTGTTGGTCTTTCACAAACATCACAAAATTGATATCTTCTATTTGCTGACTGACCTATGAATAAAAGCCTTCTTAAAGGGGAAAGAGTCTAGAATATATGCCTATCTAATTGACGTGAGGATCCTGTCTGTTTAGCCCTATAGAAAGAGGATAAAAATAGTGGTAGAATATGAGTGGTTTATTCAGTAGGTATTCTGGGAATGAATATGTCGACTGGATGTAGAATAATGTATGTGAATTAAAGAGTATATTTATTATTATTACTATTAACATTATTTTCATCAGAATTATTATTATCATTAGTATTATTATTATCATCATTATTATTATTAACATTATTTTTATTAGTATCATTATTATTATTATTATTATTATTATTATTATTATTATTATTATTATTATTATTATTTTTATTATTATCATTATTATTATTTTCATTATTATTATTATTATTATCATTAATGTTGTTATTGTTGTTGTTGTTGTTGTTGCTGATAATATTACTATCTAAGCTACAACCCTAGTTGGAAAAGTAGGATTCTAAAAGCTCAAGGACTCCAAGAGGGAAAATAGCCCAGTAAGGAAAGGGAATAAGGAAATAAATAAAGAAAAACAGTTTAAGAACAGTAACAACATTAAAATAAACCTTTAATATATAAACAATAAAAGAGACTTATGTCAGTCTGTTCAACATAAAAACATTCTCTGCAAGTTTGAACATTTGAAGCCTAAAGAGTTAAATTATGAATGTTGAATGTTAAAGAGAGATAAATGATACAGAAATATTAAATAATAACAGTATTCGATATATTTGCTCTTTCATAATATAAACTATAAAAAGACTTATGTCAGCCTGTTCAACATGAAAACATTCTCTGCAAGTTTGAACATTTGAAGGCTAAAGAGTTAAATTATAAATGTAGAATGTTAATAAGAGATAAAGGATAGAGAAATGTTAAAACAGCCACTGCATTCGATATATTTGCTCTTTCATAAAATAAACTATAAAAAGACTTATGTCAGCCTGTTCAACATGAAAACATTTGCTGTAAGTTTGAATGTTTAAAGGTTAAAGAGTTAAATTATGAATGTAGAATGTTAAAGAGAGAAAAATGATACAGAAATGTTAAAATAGTAACTGTATTCGATATATTTGCTCTTTCATAATATGAACTATAAAAAAGACTTATGTCAGCCTGTTCAACATAAAAACATTCATTGCAAGTTTGAACATTTGAAAGCTAACGAGTTAAATTATGTATGTAGAATGGTAAAAGAGATATAAATTCTCCTGAAATGTTAAAATGGCTAAAGAGTTAAATTATGAATGTAGAATGTTAAAAAGAGATAAATGATACAGAAATGTTAAAGGAGTAACTGTATTCGATATATTTGATGAAAAGAGCCGTTGCAGAGGTAAAAGGAAATTACCATAAACCGAAAAGATATTAGCATCACTAAAAGACAGATCGGCGTATTGTGAATTAGGCTGGCAATTGGGGGAGGTAGTTGGAGCTAGGGGGGGGGGGGTGCAGGCAGGCTGAAGAGATGGGGTTTTGGGTAGATGGGAGAATCTTCTGAAGAAATAAGGGTAGGAGACTGAGACAGGGTTGCCAGGTTTTCTAAATGAAAAAAGGCTAATTCCTAATCAACTGCAGCCTTAAAAGGGCAATCTATTAGTAGGAAAAGACCAAATATATAGCATTTAAGGCCAAACAATTTCTAAAACGCCAAATTGAGGTATTTAGCACGAAAAAAGGCCAAATTAGAGGTTTTTGGCCTGGAAAAGGTCAACCTTGCAACCCTGCTCTGAGATAACATAAGGGTTGTTGTGGCCTGATTGGTAACGTTTCTGTCTGGGGTTAGCCAGTCGGGGGTTCGAGTCCCGCTCAGTCTCATTAGTGCCATTAGTGTCTGCAACCTTACCATCCTTGTGAGCTAAGGGTGGGAGGTTTGGGGGAGCCTACAGGTCTATCTGCTGAGTCATCATTAGCCATTGCCTGGCCCTCCTTGGTCCTAACTTGGGTGGAGAGGAGACTTGTGCGCTTATCATATGATAGTAAATGTTTTTATGTTGAAGAGGCTGACATAAGTCCTTTTACAGTTTATATATGAAATATCTGTTTTAATGTTGTTAATGTTTTTAAAACATTTTATTCCAATTGTTCATTACTTCTTATATCGTTAATCTATTTCCTTATTTCCTTTCCTTACTGGACTCTTTTCCCTGTTGGAGCCCTTAGGCTTATAAGCATCTTGCTTTTCCAACTAGGGTTGTAGCTTAGCTAGTACAGTTTATAAAAAAGAAATATCTGTTTTAATGTTGTTAATGTTTTTAAAACATTTTATTTTAATTGTTCATTACTTCTTATATTGCTTATCTATTTCCTTATTTCCTTTCCTCACTGGGCTCTTTTCCCTGTGGGAGC
>NC_090764.1:5103856-5112486 GCF_036898095.1 Palaemon carinicauda
AGGTCATAAAGATCTTCCTTGCTTCAGTGGAGTTATCTCAAAGCTTTTCTTCTTTGTTTAAAAGTTTAAAGGTCATAAAAATCTTCCTTGCTTCAGTGGAGTTATCTCAAAGCTTTTCTTCTTTGTTTAAAGGTCATAAAGATCTTCCTTGCTTCAGTGGTGTTATCTCAAAACTTTTCTTCTTTGTTTAACGGTTTAAAGGTCATAAAGATCTTCCTTGCTTCAGTGGAGTTATCTCAAAGCTTTTCTTCTTTGTTTAAAAGTTTAAAGGTCATAAAAATCTTCCTTGCTTCAGTGGAGTTATCTCAAAGCTTTTCTTCTTTGTTTAAAGGTCATAAAGATCTTCCTTGCTTCAGTGGAGTTATCTCAAAAGCTTTTTTTCTTTGTTTAAAGGTCATAAAGATCTTCCTTGCTTCAGTGGAGTTATCTCAAAGCTTTTCTTCTTTGTTTAAAGGTTTAAAGGTCATAAAGATCTTCCTTGGTTCAGTGGAGTTATCTCAAAGCTTTTCTTTTTTGTTTAAAGGTTTAAAGGTCATAAAGATCTTCCTTACTTCAGTGGAGTTATCTCAAAGCTTTTAATCTTTGTTTAAAGGTCATAAAGATCTTACTTGTTTCAGTGGAGTTATCTCAAAGCTTTTAAACTTTTTTTAAAGGTCATAAAGATCTTACTTGCTTCAGTGGAGTTATCTCAAAGCTTTTAATCTTTGTTTAAAGGTCATAAAGATCTTACTTGTTTCAGTGGAGTTATCTCAAAGCTTTTAATCTTTGTTTAAAGGTCATAAAGATCTTACTTGTTTCAGTGGAGTTATCTCAAAGCTTTTAATCTTTGCTTAAAGGTCATAAAGATCTTACTTGTTTCAGTGGATTTGTCTTAAAGCTTTTCTTCTTTGTTTAAAGGTTTAAAGGTCATAAAGATCTTCCTTGCTTCAGTGGAGTTATCTCAAAGCTTTTAATCTTTGTTTAAAGGTCATAAAGATCTCACTTGCTTCAGTGGAGTTATCTCAAAGCTTTTAATCTTTGTTTAAAGGTCATACAGATCTTACTTGCTTCAGTGGAGTTATCTTAAAGCTTTTAATCTTTGTTTAAAGGTCATAAAGATCTTCCTTGCTTCAGTGGAGTTATCTCAAAGCTTTTAATCTTTGTTTAAAGGTCATAAAGATCTTATTTGTTTCAGTGGAGTTATCTCAAAGCTTTTAAACTTTTTTTAAAGGTCATAAAGATCTTACTTGCTTCAGTGGAGTTATCTCAAAGCTTTTAATCTTTGCTTAAAGGTCATAAAGATCTTAATTGCTTCAGTGGATTTGTCTCAAAGCTCTTTTTCTTTGTTTAAAGGTCATAAAGATCTTACTTGTTTCAGTGGATTTGTCTTAAAGCTTTTCTTCTTTGTTTAAAGGTTTAAAGGTCATAAAGATCTTCCTTGCTTCAGTGGAGTTATCTCAAAGCTTTTAATCTTTGTTTAAAGGTCATAAAGATCTCACTTGCTTCAGTGGAGTTATCTCAAAGCTTTTAATCTTTGTTTAAAGGTCATACAGATCTTACTTGCTTCAGTGGAGTTATCTTAAAGCTTTTAATCTTTGTTTAAAGGTCATAAAGATCTTACTTGCTTAAGTGGATTTGTCTCAAAGCTCTTTTTCTTTGTTTAAAGGTTTAAAGGTCACTCATGAATGGCAGAGGCAAGGGACAGGGACAATGCCCTAGAGATTGGCCACATATGCATATGATCAACGTCCAAGCCCCTCTCAACCTAAGATAGGACTAGGTAGGGCCAGATAATGGCTGCTGATGACTCAGCAGGTAGACCTATAGGTTCCCCCAAACACACCCTCCTTACCTCACAAGGATGGTAAGATTGCAGACATGACAAGAAACTATAGAGCTTGAGCGGGACTCGAACCCCAATCCAGGAGATCACCAGGCAGAGACGTTACTAATAGGTCAGTAATATTTCTCCAAGGGAACTAAGATAGGAAAATCTATAACAAAAGGTGAAAAATATTAATGGAAAATAAGGGAAGGGAAAATATCAAAAAAATTAATAAAATTGCGGATCAACTCCAATTCCAACCAAAGGGGAAAAATATTAATGGAAAATTAAAAAAAGGGAAAATATTAACAAAATAAATAAAATTGTTGATCAATTCCAATTCCAAAGGTTAATCATAGAGATTATATAATCAATCATTATTTTATCAACCTCCCATATATAATTTTTTTTCTAGGGAGAGGGAATAGTCATACCCTGTAGATACGCACACACGCACCCCTCGTGCGTATGCACGTATCTGCATATCTATGTAAATAACTAGCCAGCATTTTTGACGGGTCGCATACACTATAGTCAATTCTTTTTAAGTGAGGCAGATTTGCACCGACTCGCACGGGTGCCCTTTTAGCTCGAAAAAGTTTCCTGATCGCTGATTGGTTGGACAAGATAATTCTAACCAATCAGAGAGCAGGAAACTTTTCCGAGCTAAATGGGCATACCTGCGAGTCGGTGCAAATCTGCCTCGCTAAAAAGAATTGACTATAGTCATGAAACATTCATCATCTCGGCATTCATGAACCCCAATCCAAAATTTTGGAGAGAGAGAGAGAGAGAGAGAGAGAGAGAGAGAGAGAGAGAGAGAGAGAGTTTGATATCTTCGTTCCAAAATCCCGGGAGGTTTAAGATGTTAATCTCAAGATAATTATTACCAAATGAGATGAGATTCGGGACACTTAATTACAGATAATCTGATTCAGGGCGGGAGACATCAGCTCATTAAAGCTGTTTACTCTAATTTCGGGTGTGGGGAGAGAGAGAGAGAGAGAGAGAGAGAGAGAGAGAGAGAGAGAGGGGGGGACTCAAATAGTATTATCAAGACATTCAAATTGCTTGAATTTCATCAAACTCTCCTGTGTTTTGTGTGTGTGTGAGAGAGAGAGAGAGAGAGAGAGAGAGAGAGAGAGAGAGCTCAAATAGTATTATTAAGACATTCGAATTATCTGAATTCCGTTAGTGTGTCCTAAGACTTGTTAAAAGAGAGTGAGAGAGAGAGGAGAGAGAGAGAGAGAGAGGGAACTCAAGTGGTATTATTAAGACATTCGAGTTTCCTGAATTCATCAGTCTCTCCTGCGTTTTGTCAGAGAGAGAGAGAGAGAGAGAGAGAGAGAGGAGAGAGAGAGAGAGGACTCACATGGTAGTTTTAAGACATTCGAATTACCTAAATTCCTTCAGTCTCCTAAGTTTTGTCGAGAGAGAGAGAGAGAGAGAGAGAGAGAGAGAGAGAGAGCTCAAATAGTATTATTAAGACATTTGAATTTCCTGAATTTCATCAGTCTCTCCTGTGTTTTGCGTGAGAGAGAGAGAGAGAGAGAGAGAGAGAGAGAGAGAGAGAGAGGGGACCAAATAGTAGTATTAAAAATTATTCAAATTACCTGAATTTCATCAGTCTCTCCTGTGTTTTGTCAGAGAGAGAGAGAGAGAGAGAGAGAGAGAGAGAGAGAATGAGAGAGAGGACTCAAATGGCAGTATTAAGACATTCGAATTACCTGAATTCCGTCAGTGTCTCCTAAGTTTTGTAGAGAGAGAGAGAGAGAGAGAGAGAGAGAGAGAGAGAGAGAACTCAAATGGTAGTATTAAGACATTCGAATTATCTGAATTCCGATAGTGTCCCTAAGTCTTGTTGAGAGAGAGAGAGAGAGAGAGAGAGAGAGAGAGAGAACTGAAATAGTGGTATTAAAACTTATTCGAATTACTTGTATTTCATCAGTCTCTCCTCTGTTTTGTCGAGAGAGAGAGAGAGAGAGAGAGAGAGAGAGAGAGAGAGAGAGACCCAAATAGTAGTATTAAGACATTCAAATTAATGCAGTTCCATCAATGTCTCTTGATTTAGTTTCAGTGTGATTAGCTAAGTTGTATTCACTATTTTTGCCACACACATAATCTAAATAATCTAATTAGTTTAATGATTCATTCAATAGTGCTATAAAATATCATTATAAGGGATTGGAATGAAAGATTTAACGATGCATGATTCGTTCTAATTCATTTAGGCATTTCTTTCATCAGAGTGAAACGACACAGATGAATCTTGGTATTTTCCATGCTGAAGAAATGATAAATCCAGCCATTTCCAATGCTAATTAACTAATAAATCTTTGTATTTCTGGTGATAAAATAACTAATGTTGAATTCAGGAAAACATATTATTAATTCCCAAGGTATTGATGAATAATTTAAACATATCACCTTACCTTGTATAGGTGAAGCTTGTATTGTCATATTTCATCCAAACAATACGAATTACTAAAAGATATTACGATAAAAAATAATGATAAATTGTTCCAATATAAGGACAATGGAAGGCAATTATCATTTTATGTTTTTTTATTCATACACTAGTGTACGTACCCCCGTCAAAATGACGGAAAAATTTTTAGATAGAAATGCACACACAAATTCAACCTTTCTATGTTTCCTAATTACACTACGGCAGTTGTGGTTAACGAGGGTACTCTCGGGGTAAACCCTTCTTACCAGAGTATGACTACTCCCTCTCCCACTAGTCGAGAGATGGGGAGAGAATGAGTAGTTATACGTCTAGCATAGCCAATCATCCTGACCTACAAGAAATATATATTATATATATATATATATATATGTATATATGTATATATGTATAATATATATATATATATATATATATGTATATATGTATATATGTATAATATATATATATATATATATATATTGTATATATATTAAATAATATATACATAAATATACACACACACATATATATATAATATATATATATAAACGAAAATAAAGAAATGAACATGGGGAGGGCACATTATGAGAAGACAGACAATAAATGGACATTAAGAATAACAGAATGGCTCCCTAGAGATTGCAAAAGAAACTGATGAAGGAAGAGAAGACGATGGGTTGACGAACTCAGAAAGTTTGCTTGTGTGGACTAGCACAGAAAGACCACAAACAGACGCAAGTGGAAGGACACGTCTGAGGTCTTCAGCAGTGGACTAGTAATGGACGTAATGGATGATGATGGTATATAGCCAGACGGTCTTTATTATATAGGGGAGATTTATCGTTACCAATACCATAATGGAAGATGTCGAGACGGGATGGGGGGGGGGGGGGTTAGATAGGGATCCTGCCACGGAAGGACACGGCAGGAAGGACACGGCAGGAAGGACACCAAATGAGATTAGTTGAGTTACAGGATGAAATCGATATTCATAAGTATATGGATGCAAGACGGATTCTCCTTTCGTAATCTTGATTCCAGTTGATGGATGACTTTTTTTAATTGAAATGGTCAAAAGGTCACATTGGTGGGGCATCAAATGTCAAAAGGGTCACATGGTCAAAACGGTCATAATGATGGGGCATCAAAGGTCAAAAACGTCACATTGGTGGGGGATCAAAGGTCAAAAGGTCACAATGGTCAAAACGGTCATAATGATGGGGCATCAAAGGTCAAAAACCTCACAATGGTGGGGCATCAAATGTCGAAAAGGTCACATTGGTGGGGCATCAAAGGTAAAAAAAAACGTCACATTGGTGGGGTATTAAAGGTAAAAAAGGTCACATTGGTGGGGCACAGTGGTAAAAAAGGTCACATTGGTGGGGCATCAGGTAAAAAAGGTCACATTGGTGGGGCATCAAATGTCAAAAGATGACAATAGTGGGACATCAAAGGTCAAAAGGTCACATTGGTGTGGCATCAAAGGTAAAAAAAGTCACATTGGTTGGGCATCAAAAGTCAAAAACGTCACATTGGTGGGGCATCAAAGGTCAAAAAGGTGACATTGGTGGGGCATCAGGTAAAAAAGGTAACATTGGTTGGCATCAGATGTCAAAAAGGTCACACCTGGTGGGGAATTAAAGGTCAAAAGGTGACAATGGTGGGGCATCAAAGGTAAAAAAGGTCACATTGGTGGGGCATTCAAGATCAAAGAAGGTCTCATTGGTGGGGCATCAGTTTTAAAATAAAAATGTTGTAAGTTTTGCATATGTATTGATTACAGACGAAGATGTAAATAAGTATTTTAGGAGTCCTTTCGTAAAAATTAATTTTAGCAATATTCCTTTTATAAAATTTCGCTTTTATCATCCTTATATCGCCTATTTCTTAAAGTTGTGTTCAACGTTATTTTCTTAATATAATTTCTCAGCTTGATGGACACTACTTTTACTTTTTCTTAAATAGTACAAAGAAAGCTGTTCTAGGCAAGAATGGAATATATCTAAATTTGTTATTACATTGTTGAATAAATAAATTTAAATTACAAGTGTCTCATTGAAGGCTTTCTTCTTGCTTTCCAAACATTGTCTAATACGGGTGTCAGGCTGTTCGATTTCAAGTTTGAACTATTGAAGTTCTACCGATTCAACTACCCGATTAGGAAGATCTTTCCACAACTTGGTCACAGCTGGAATGAAACTTCTAGAAAACTGTGTAGCATTGAGCCTCATGATGGGAGAAGGCCTGGCTATTAGAATTAACTGCATGTCTACACTTAAAAATTTACTTTAAAAAAAAAAACGGTAAATGCCTGGCAACATTTATTCCAGGAGTTTTACCATTTTAAAAACGGATATATTGACGTAAAGGAGTCGTATTACGGTCACCAAACCTTAAAAGATAACAACCAAGTAAGGTAAAATTACAGTCGCCTGTATTTTACTGAAATACGGCTGAGAGCAGTATATTTTCACGAAGAATTTCCGATTAAAATTACAGGTTTTTTAGCAGTGTAGTATTAATGAACATTGCATATATGGTATTTGCAGATGTACTGTATATTTACAGTTCCTGCAGAATCTAAAGTGAATCAGCCAGTAAAAATCCTTCTGAATATTTGTGAACCGAACAAGGTATGACACTTCTATTCAAATTTTTTGCTTTACAGCATTTCAGAAACACGGAGTAGCTTCGCAGAATTCGACGGTGCAGAAAGTTAAGGCACGATTGAATTTCTCTCAAAAGGCTTTTCTTGCTTTTATCTTCTGTTCAGTTTTCCCCCTGCTGGAAGATCTTTGTACTTCTATCAGAGATTCAAATTCAATCAGAAGGAATACAACGGTTCTCCGTAACACCCAAAGGCACGGAAAATTCAAATGAATACATTGACGTTGGGGGAGGAGTGGTGGGCTCGACTTTCGATTGTGGCTCGACTTACGACCATATTATTTGAGGTCAACCATTTCTGGAAGCGAATGCCAGCGTAGGTATATCCATTTACTTTTTTTGGCTTCCTTATATATTATATATATATATATATATATATATATGTTTAGACTCATTTTGCTGCTTTTAAGAGCTTTAATTTATATTTGGGGTTTCCTTAATATATATATATATATATATATATACACACATATATATATAATATACATATATATATACATGTATATATATATATTATATATACATACATACATATATAATTACTATACATATATATATACATGTATATATATATATATATATATATATACGTATATATATATTATATACTGTATATATAATATATATGTATATACAGTATATACATATATACATATATATGTATATATATATATATATATATACACATTATATACTGTATATATAATATATATGTATATACAGTATATACATATATATGTATGTATATCTAATGTATATATATATATATATATATATGTGTGTGTGTTTGTGTATCTATATATGAAAGGCTGATTAAATACAAATGAAAATATTATACAAGTCAATATATAAAAGGTAAACTGAAGTTGATTTTTATTATAATCGATGGTGATTAAATAAATATGCTATAAAGATATTATCCTTTTAACAACCAAATTCCTTTAAATTGAAGCCTAATCTATATTATCAACCGGAAGTGATAAGAACAAAAAGTCACTCGAGCTTATATCATTATCATGAAATTATGTTAGAAAATATTAATGATAGTTTCATAAAACAATAAATGACCTTAAATTTGTTTAGGAAATAGACGAACAAATTCTTATAACGAATATATAAGAGATTCATTATTTAATATCATATCAAAGACAATATGATAATACGAAACTAGTTTAAAGGGAACAGCCAGTATATACAGTATATTTGATAACGAAAAAAAAAAAAAATAAAAGTTCCAACTTGCAGCAAATGTTTATATGTTGAACAGGCTGACATAAGAATTTTTATAGTCTTTATATGAAATATCTGTTTTAATGTTATTAATGTTTTTTTTTAAATATCTTATTTTCATTCTCATTACTTATATCGTTTGTTTATTTCCTTATTTCCTTCCTTATTGGGCTATTTTTCCTTCTTGGCGCCCTTGGCAATGTTGCTAATGTTTTTTTTTTTTAATTTAAATGTTTCATTACTTCTCATATAGTTTATTTGTTTCCTTATTTCCATTCCTCCCTGGGCTATTTTCTCTGTTGGAGCCCTTGGGCTTATAGCATCTTGCTTTTCCAACTAGGGTTGTAGCTTGGATAATAATAATAATGATAATAATAATAATAATAATAATAACGATAATAATAATGAAAATGATGGAATAATAATAATAATAATAATAATAATAATAAAGATAATAATTAAATAATAATAATAACAATT
>NC_090764.1:5112986-5115486 GCF_036898095.1 Palaemon carinicauda
GTCTATATGCTGAGTCATCATCAGCTATTGCTTGGCCTTCCTTGGTCCTAGCTTAGGTGGAGAGGGGGCTTGGGCGCTGATCATATATATATATATAGTCAGTCTCTAGGGCATTGTCCTGCTTGATAGGGCAATATCACTGTCCCTTGCCTCTGCCATTCATGAGCAGCCTTTAAACCTTAAAATCTATAAGAGATAATATTACAGTAAAATACTTAAGCTAATGTATCATTTTGAAATTGTCTCATTTGTATCTACCCTTTGTTTATACCACTGGCTTGTCTGAGTTATACAGGTCGTCTAATCATAAAATGGTAAGAAAGGTCTTTCATAAGGTCAGAGAGGTCTTTTAACCGAAAAAAGGCCAGAAATATCCTCTAATCATAAAGGTCAGAAAGGTCCTTCTAATCGTAAAAAGGCCACAAAAGTCTTCTAATCATAAAATGGTCACAAAAGTCTTCTAACCGTAAAAGGGCCAGAAAGGTCTTCTCAATTTTAAAAGGTCAGAAAGGTCTTCTAATCGTAAAAAGGTCAGAATGGTCTTCTAACCATAACAAGGCCAGAAAGGTCTTCTAATGGTAAAAGGCCAGAAAGATCTAGCGGTCAAAAATTCAGAGAGGTCTTCTAACCGTAAAATGCCCAGAAAGGTCTTCTAATCGTAAAAAGGCCAGAAAGGTCTTCTAATGGTAAAAGGCCAGAAAGATCTAGCGGTCAAAAATTCAGAGAGGTCTTACTAACCGTAAAATGCCCAGAAAGGTCTTCTAATCGTAAAAAGGCCAGAAAGGTCTTCTAATTGTAAAAAGGTCACAGTGATCTAATTGTAAAAAAGGTCACAAAGCTCTTCAAAGAGTAAAAAGGATAGAATGGTGTTCTAATAAACTTCCAATAAAAAAAGGCCAGAAATATCTTCTAATCATAAAAAGGCCAGAAAGGTCATCCAACCATAAAAAGGTCAGAAAGGTCTCCTAACCATAAAATAGTCAGCCAATCTTCGTTTCTGACCGCACTGATAAAATTCTCTCTCACATCACAGGCAATTTAATTATGACATATTGCTTATCAGACGTTAAAGAATGGAAATTTTTTAACAAAATTTAATCATTCTGACATTAGAAAAACTCTATTTGCAATGGAAGGTAATGAAAAAGTGAAAAGAAAGTAATTAGGAATTAATATTATTCTTCGTCTCTGATGGAACCAGTGGAATACGCAATTTAAAGGTGTTTTTGCGTATTTGTGTATCTGAGATAATTTGTATTTTACGAATATGGATATAAATACACAGATATACGCATTATTATTATTATTATTATTGTTGTTGTTGTTGTTGTTGTTGTTGTTGTTGTTACTATTATTGTTATGATGATTATTATTATTATTACTATTATTATTATTTTTACTTTTCCTACTACTAGTTATTATTATTATTATTATTATTATCATCATCATCATCATCATCATCATCATCATCATTATTATTATTATTATTATAATTATTGTTGTTGTTGTTATTATTATTTTTACTTTTCTTACTATTATTATCATTATTATTATTATTATTATTATTATTATTATTAGCCGAATGTTACAAGCCTACAGGCTCCAACAAGGAAAGCAAAAAGAGAAGTAACGAATAAGCTGTAATTGGGAAATAATAGAAAAAAAATATAAAACATATAAAGATTATGAATAAAGATAAATTGATTAGTTACATATTAACTATGAAACAATTCTTAGGTCCAAAATTACAACTATATTTATCTATCTATTTAAGAAATATCTTTATCTATCTCTCCATGATGCTTTAAGAACTGATAAATCTTGAGAGGGGAACCTACAGGAGCATGTCTATATGCTTAGGACCCACCATAGTCGTCTAACTATCAGGTATATTATCATTTGGAGACTTCCGACTCTCTTGGGAACCGAACTAGGGATTTTCCATGGACGAGATTCAATTGTTAGTTTAAACGTTTTAAAGGGGGCACTCATGAATGGCAGAGGCAAGGGCAAGTGACATTGCACTAGCAAGCAGGACAATGCCCTAGAGACTGACCATATATACATAAGATCAGCGGCCAAGCCTCCTCTCCACCCAAGCTAGGGCCAAGGAAGGCCAGGCAATGGCTGCTGATGACTCAGCAGATATACCCATATGCTGCCCCAAAACCCCCATCATAAGTTCACAAAGATCGTGAGATTGCAGAGACCAAATGAACTAACGAGTTTGAGCGGGACTGGAACCCCAGTCTGGTGTTCACCAGTCAGGGACGTTACCACATAGGCCACCACAACACTAGACCGGAAGTAACCGGAAGTAACTAGAAGCTTAGGAATTCGAAATTGTTTTGAGTCTGCTTTTGAAAATAATCTGTTTACCAAGTGATATATATATACTGTACATACAAACAAACACACTCACACACAAAGATGTATATATCCTACTTTCATAACTATGCAAATATGCAATGAAACTTTTATTTGCAGCTTTTAATACTCG
>NC_090764.1:5120486-5137986 GCF_036898095.1 Palaemon carinicauda
AAAGTTTGATTTTACAAGTGAGTTACATTAAAGGTAATTGTATATTTAAGTGATATTCGTTCGCATCTTAATATTTTGATGTTGAAATATTTCCCTTTCTTGGATCATATATTGGAGGGAGTTGATATTTAATGATGAATAATAGATTTGTAATTGTGTTTTAGGTTTTAGTTTTTAGATAACAGTGAGTTGATTTTTTTGCAAATATTTTCATATGTAAAGAGTTAGCAAGATTGCAACTTTTCGCGGCCCTCTCTCTCTCTCTCTCTCTCTCTCTCTCTCTCTCTCTCTCTGGTACATGCACATGTGTATATATGTTTACACATAAAAACTAAACTTCTCAGAAATATATACACAGACAACCACTGCCACACAAAACACACATACACATGAACACACATACACACACAACCACACAAAAACACACATATACAATTGAGCAGAAACACACATAGACACACAACCGCACATACAAAGACAACTACGCAGGAATACATATACACGCACACAACCACAAAATAACACATACACAGACAACCACACAAACACATATACACGCAAACAAATACGGACCAAATTTTAGAGAAATCCTAAAACAAATAAATGCAATTCAATTTCACGCAAAATGCAATAAATTATTGAATGATATACCATGAATCATTTATACCGATCACCAATACATGAAGGAATAAGGAATATTAATTAAACTTATAATGAAATACACAAAAAAATATAACCTCATGAGAGAGAGAGAGAGAGAGAGAGAGAGAGAGAGAGAGAGAGATGACTTTTAAAAATATGTTCAGCCACTGTTTTCGAGAGAGAGAGAGAGAGAGAGAGAGAGAGAGAGAGAAATGCCTCTTAAGAGGATAAATATATTCATTCACTGGTTTTCGAGAGAGAGAGAGAGAGAGAGAGAGAGAGAGAGAGAGAGAGAGGGGGGACTTTTAAGATAAATATGTTCACTCACTGTCTTGAGAGAGAGAGAGAGAGAGAGAGAGAGAGAGAGAGAGATGACTTTTAAGAAGATAAATATGTTCACTCACTGTCTTGAGAGAGAGAGAGATGACTTTTAAGAAGATAAATATGTTCACTCACTGTCTTGAAAGAGAGAGAGAGATGACTTTTAAGAAGATAAATATGTTCACTCACTGTCTTGAGAGAGAGAGAGAGAGAGAGAGAGAGAGAGAGAGAGAGAGAGACAGACTTGGAGACAAATTTGTTCATCCACTGTTTTCCAGAGAGAGAGAGAGAGAGAGAGAGAGAGAGAGAGAGAGAGAGAGAGAGACAGCCCGCCAAGTGCATCTAATGACCAAACCTCCAACCGATATTTGCCAAGGAAGTAAATAGCTATTTTATCAATGACTTTTATCCAAACTTCCCTGTCGTTTCCCCAAGAGCTCTCTCTCTTCCTTGATAATGACTTTGGCCAGAGACATTTCTTTATATGAGTCTCTCGGAGACATTGAAAGCCGAGTCAACTGTTTGTAGAGCGTCTCTGTTTACGGTGAAATGAATTTTATTGGACATTGGCGGAATTCATCTTGGGATGCATTTCGCCCTCGGATGAATTTCTCTTGGTTTAGGGAAGCTGTGTTTTATTTGCAAATTATATCAAATTGATTTTAATCATATGATATTTATTCAATATGTCATGCTAGCTCATTACAATGGATATATTTATTGCATTAAATTAGATTTGAAAATATGATATTTATTTAGTATAATGGATATATTTATTGAATTAAATTGGATTTCAAAATATTATGATATTTATTCAGTATATCATACTAGCCCATTACAATGGATATATTTATTGCATTAAATTGGATTTCAAAATATCATATTTATTCAGTATATCCTTCTAACTCAATACAATGGATATATTTATTGCATTAAATTGGATGTCAAAATATATCTATTCAGTATATCCTTCTAATTCAATACAATGGATATATTTATTGCATTAAATTGGATTTCAAAATGTATTTATTCAGTATGTCATGTTAACTCAATACAATGGATATATTTATTGCATTAAATTGGATTTCATAATATTATAATATTCATTCAGTATATCATATTAGCTCATTACAATGGATATATTTATTGCATTAAATTGGATTTCAAAATATATTTATTCAGTATATCCTTCTAGCTCATTACAATGGATATATTCATAGCATTAAATTGTATTTCAAAATATATTTATTCAGTATATCCTTCTAACTCAATACAATGGATATATTTATTGCATAAAATTGGATTTCAAAACATATTTATTCAGTATATCCTTCTAACTCAATACAATGGATATATTTATTGCATTAAATTGGATTTCAAAATATATTTATTCAGTATATCCTTCTAACTCAATACAATGGATATATTTATTGCATTAAATTGGATTTTAAAATACCGGTATATTTATTCAGTATATCCTTCTAACTCAATACAATGGATATATTTATTGCATTAAATTGGATTTCAAAATATTATATTTATTCAGTATATCCTTCTAATTCAATACAATGGATATATTTATTGCATTAAATTGGATTTCAAAATATCATGATATTTATTCAGTATATCCTTCTAATTCAATACAATGGATATATTTATTGCATTAAATTGGATATCAAAATATTATATTTATCCAGTATATTCTTCTAACTCAATACAATGGATATGTTTATTGCATTAAATTAGATTTCAAAATATATTTATTCAGTATATCCTTCTAACTCAATACAATGGTTATATTTAATGTTAAAATAAGTAGATTTGGGGTTTAAAAGTATAAAGCCACTCATGAATGGCAGAGACAAGATAGAGTGACATTGCCCTATCGAGCTGGACAATGCCCTAGAGACTGACCATACATGCATATGATCAGCGACTAAGCCCCTATCCACCAAAGCTAGGACCAAGGAGGGCCAGGCAATGGCTGCTGATGACTCAGCAGATAGACCTATAAGCTCCCACCCCCCCATCCATACTCACAAGGATGGTGAGGTTGCATCCTGACATTTTGAATCTAAAATATCTAAAGATATTTTCATTTGCAGTTCTTTAAATTATGGTGCATTGTTTCAAAATGAAATTGCTATGTAAACGTTCAAAATTCAAATATCATAAAATTCCTATATATGCGTTAAACATTCAAATTTAAATTTTGTTAGTAATCAAAAAGAGAATATTTTCTTTTATCCGATTCCCCTTAAAAAGGAAAAATACATTGACATTTATATCCAAATTATGCAATTACATTCTATTCTATATTCAAATTTCATAAAAAAGAAAAACTATTCCCCAGTCTCCTTTTCCACCCCCACTAAAATTGAAAATCTATATCCTTACCTCATACATTTTGACTTTAAAAATTATCAAAAAAAATTCTTCCTTAACACCAAATGGCTATGCAAATTAACGAGACTCATTGTTCAGTGGCCACTTTCCTCTTGTTAAGGGTACAAGAGACTCTTTAGTTATGGTAAGCAGCTCTTCTAGGAGACGGACACTCCAAAATAAAACCTTTATTCTCTATTCTTGGGTAGTGCCATAGCCTCTGTACCATGGTCTTTCACTGTCTTGGGTTAGAGTTCTCTTGCTTGGGGGTACACTCAGGTACACTATTCTATCTTATTTCTCTTCCTCTTATTCTGTTGAAGTTTTTATAGTTTATATAGGAGATATTTATTTTAATGTTACTCTTCTTAAAATACTTTATTTTTCCTTGTTTCCTTTCCTCACTTGGCTATTTTCCTTGTTGGAGCCCCCATGCTTATGGCATCTTGTTTTTCCAACTAGGGTTGTAGCTTGTAAGTAATACTTATAATAATAACACCATATATTGGTTTATTCTTAAGTTTATTCTATATTATATATTATATATATATATATATATATATATATATATATATATATATATATATATATATATATATATATATATATATATATATATATATATATATATATATATATATATATATATATATATATATATATTAGTCTATAACGCTATGAAAGCAAATCAAAATTAGCTTACATGTTCGGATTGACATGGAATGATGAACTATCTGTATGTGAACCCACTGTTTTCCAGTAGTTTTTATATCTAACAATATCGGTATAAAGTATTTACTTTTATATACTTTTACCTCTAATACTTTGAATATAATCAATTGGCAGAAAATAATTTTGTACCGCAATGTAACCAATTTGATTTTTTATCTTATCACTCTCTCTTCCCTGCACTGTTAATAGACCAACTTGTTATTATTATTATTATTATTATTATTATTATTATTATTATTATTACTTGCTAAGCTACAACCCTAATTAGAAACACAGTATGCTATAAGTCCAGGGGCCCCAATAGGGAAAATAGCTCAGTGAGGAAAGGAAACAAAAAAAAAATTAAATAGTTTAAGAATAGCAACGAGATTAAAATAAATATCTCCTATATAAACTATAAAACCTTTAAAAAAATTACTTGCTAAGCTACAACCCTAATTGGAAAAGCAGTATGCTATAAGCCCAGGTGCTCAAACAGGGAAAATAGCTCAGTGAGGAAAGGAAACAAAGAAAAATTAAATATTTTAAGAAGAGCAACGAGATTAAAATAAATATCTTCTATATAAACTATAAAAAACTTTAACAAAATAAGAGGAAGAGAAATAAGATTGAATAGTGTGCACGAATGTACCTTCAAGCAAGAGAACTCGAACCCAAGACAGTGGAAGACCATGGTACAGAGGCTATGGCACTATCCAAGATAAGAGAAAATGGTTTGATTTTGGAGTGTCCTTCTCTTGGAAGAGATGAAATGCTAACAAAAGCTTTATTACGTTTGAATTTCTGTGACGTTCTTGCCCGCAAGTCGATGTATATAAACTCTATAATTGTTTAATAAAGTTTAGGTGCATTCACATCGCCTCTTCGTTCCAACCTAACTGCCGCTCGAACAATTTCCTTTATAAAGATTTTAATTTTCCAGATTACAATTTCTCCAGCTATTTCATCCATCTCTGGACGTACCCAAAAAGTTATATGTTCAGTCATTCCCTCGATCACATCCATTTTTCTCTCAGATAATGAAATTAATAACCGCAAAGGCATAAAAACAAACATTTCAGGGGAGCCATTTTTAGTTTTAAAACTGCTACCCTCCTGTTTAATTTCTCTCTCTCTCTCTCTCTCTCTCTCTCTCTCTCTCTCTCTCTAAACTTTCGACATTATATTTTCAAGACATTTCCTTCAAAGCTGTGTCATTAATGTTTTATCAAATGGAGAAACAAAATCTATGTTTGTGGTTGTATTATAATACAGAAGACGGAAACTTCATGTTTTTCTTATTGAAAAAAACCTAAGCAGTTTTATTTAATTCATAGCTTTATAATTTTATATAAAAAAAGCATTGCAAACCATTTATTTTGTGTTTGATATTTTCATTGAATGTTTATGCAAAACATTATTATTATTATTACTATTATCATCATCATTATCATTATTATTATTATTATTATCATTATTATTGTTGTTGTTGTCTATGACTAGTGCCATGAGTGCACCTTACGCGGTGCACTGTAGGCGTTACTTAACGATCTTTGCAGCGTTCCTTCGGCTCCTAACTGCACCTACTTATTAGCCTTCTACTTTACTGCCTCACGTACTTCGTTTGTTCTATCTTGCTGTCCAACCTCTTTAACTTTTACTTCACAGATCACAAATTTACAAGACTAATCTAGTCCCAGATTCATAAAACCAATTCAGTATAAAATTCATAAAACCAATTAAGTCCCAAATTCATAAAACCAATTCAGTCCTAAATTCATAAAATCAATTCAGTCCTAAATTCATAAAACCAATTCAGTCCCAAATTCATAAAAACAATTCAATCATAAATTCATAAAACCAATTCAGTCATAAATTCATAAAACCAATTCAGTCCCAAATCCATAAATCCAATTCAGTCCTAAATTCATAAAACCAATTCAGTCCCAAATCCATAAAACCAATTCAGTCCCAATTCCATAAAACCAATTCAGTCCTAAATTCATAAAACCCATTCAGTCCCAAATCCATAAAACCAATTCAATCCCAAATTCATAAAACCAATTCAGTCCCAAATCCATAAAACCAATTCAGACCCGAATTCATAAAACCAATTCAGTCACAAATTCATAAAACCAATTCAGTCACAAATTCATAAAACCAATTCAGTCATAAATTCATAAAACCAATTCAGTCCTAAATTAATAAAACCAACCCAGTCCTAAATTCATAAAACCAATTCAGTCACAAATTCATAAACTCAATAGTCCCAAATTCATAAAACCAATTCAGCCGAAAATACATAAAACCAACCCAGTCCCAAATTCATAAAACCAATTCAGCCCTAAATAAATAAAACCAACCCAGTCCCAAATTCATACAACCAATTCAGTCCCAAATTCATAAAACCAATCAAGTCCCAATTCAAAAAACAATCCAGTCCAAAATTCATAAAACCAACCCAGTCCCAAATTCATAAAACCAATTCAGTCCCAAATTCATAAACTCAATCGAGTCCTAATTTCATGAAACCAATTCAGTCCCAAATTCATAAAACCAATTCAGCCCCAAATTCATAAACTCAATCGAGTCCCAAATTCATAAAACCAATTCAGTCTCAAATTCATAAAACCAATTCAGTCTCAAATTCATAAAACCAATTCAGTCCCAATTCAAAAACCAATCCAGTCCCAAATTCATAAAACCAATTCAGTCCCAAATTCAGAAAACCAATTCAGCCCCAAATTCATAAAACCAATTCAGCCCAAAATTAATAATACCAACCCAGTCCCAAATTCATAAAAACAATTCAGTCCCAAAATAATAAAACCAATGCAGTCCCAAATTCATAAAACCAATGCAGTCCCAATTCAAAAACCAATCCAGTCTCAAATTCATAAAACCAATTCAGTCCCAAATTCAGAAAATCAATCCAGTCTCAAATTCATAAAACCAATTCAGCCCCAAATTAATAATACCATCCCAGTCCCAAATTCATAAAAACAATTCAGTCCCAAATTCATAAAACTATTTCAGTCCCAAATTCATAAAACCACTCAAGTCCCAATTAAAAAACCAATGCAATCCCAAATTCATAAAACCAATTCAGTCCCAAATTCATAAAACCAATTCAGTCATAAATTTATAAAACCAATTCAGTCCCAAATTCATAAAACCAATTCAGTCCTAAATTAATAAAACCAACCCAGTCCCAAATTCATAAAACCAATTCAGTCACAAATTCATAAACTCAATAGTCCCAAATTCATAAAACCAATTCATTCCCAAATTCATAAAACCAATTCAGCCGAAAATACATAAAACCAACCCAGTCCCAAATTCATAAAACCAATTCAGTCCTAATTTAATAAAACCAACCCAGTCCCAAATTCATAAAACCAATTCAGTCCCAAATTCATAAAACCAATCAAGTCCCAATTCAAAAAACAATCCAGTCCAAAATTCATAAAACCAACCCAGTCCCAAATTCATAAAGCCAATTCAGTCCCAAATTCATAAAACCAATTCAGTGCCCAATTCATAAAACCAATTCAGCCCTGAATACATAACACCAACCCAGACCCAAAATCATAAAACCAATTCAGTCCCAAATTCATAAAACCAATTCAGTCCCAAATACATAAAACCAATTCAATCCCAAATTCAGAAAACCAATTCAATCCCAAATTAATAAAACCAATTCAGTCCCAAATTCATAAAACCAATTTAGCCCCAAATTAATAAAACCAATTCAGCCCCAAAATCATAAAACCAATTCAGCCCCAAATTAATAAAACCAATGTTGTCTAACAACGATTAGCCGATGCAGTCATAATATTTTAAAAGACAATACATAATATCCTAATTGAAAAAATCTATCTTTTATTAGAGGACGAGTAATGAAGGCTAATTTCATATCTAAATTGATAGTACATTACCAATTAATCCTTAAATGCAGCTAATTAAGCCAATTTGCTATTACTCGGGAAAGTTATTCAATGTTAATTATATTCAGTGAACTTTGAAATTATATATAAAAGCTTTCCCACGCTTCGTGAATAGGAATGTAATTATTAACAGCAAATTTGTGATTTTTTTTTTTTGTCATCGATGTTATTTTTATGAGCATAAATTGTAGGAATTTCGAATATTTTGTAGTTTTTTTGAGTTCTTAAAATGCTGTGTTTCGATTCATAAATTATTCCTTTATGGTAATGCTTATTTTAGTACATTTTTTTCGTAGGTTTAAGTATTATACACACACACACACACACACACACATATATATATATATATATATATACAAAGACTATATATATATATATATATATATAGTATATATCTATATATATATATATATATATATATATAATATATATATATACATATACATCATACACACATTACATAAATATATATTATTTTTTTATTTAGAATGAGAGAGAGAGAGAGAGAGAGAGAGAGAGAGAGAGAGAGAGAGAGAGAGAGAGAGAGAGAGAGCCACGCGAAGCCAGCCCGTCATTTTATCAATTTCCTCTCCTTTCAATTACCTTCCATCGTCTTCCTTAAGCACTGGGGGGGGGGGGGGATATTGTGTTATTACATTAGAAAGACGTTATTGAATACAATTTCATTACTGCTAATGAATCAATACCTGTGGAAAAGCTAATATATCGCCCATCTGGATTATTATTATTCTCCTAATTCGTCCTCAATCAAATCAGTTGAAGATCTTTTGAAGTGAGTTCGAACAGGATATTAAGATGGATTTTGTTTCGAGTTTCATATATTGGGAGATGGATTTGGGTTAATAGGATTAGGGTCATAGGATTGAGGTCATAGAATTATGGCCATAGGATTGGGGTCATATAATTAGGGGCAAAGGATAGAAGTTATAGAATTAAGGCCTTTAACGCCATAAGATTGAGGTCATCAAGTTGGGTCCATAAGATTGTGGGCATGGAATTGGGGCCACAGATTTGAGGTCATAGAATTGGGTCTATTGGATTGAGGCCATAGAATCAGGGGCATAGGCTTGAGGTCGTGGAATTAGGGTCCTAGGATTGAGGTCATGGAATTGGGGCCATAGTATCGAGGCTATATGATTGGAGGCATAGGATTGAGGTCATAGAATTAGGGCCATAGGATTGAGGTCATAGAACTGGGGCAAAAAGATTGAGGTCGTGGAATTAGGGCCATATGATTGAGGTCATAGAATTAGGGCCATAGGATTGAGGTCATAGAATTGGGGCAATATGATTGAGGTCATAGAATTGGAGCCAAGGGATTGAGGTCATAGATTTGGAGCCATAGGATTAAGGTCATAGAATTGGAGCCATAGGATTGAGGTCATAGAATTGGAGCCATAAGATTGAGGTCATAGAATTGGACCCATAGGATTGAGGTCATAAAATTGGGGCCATACAATTGAGGTCATAGAATTGGGGCTATATGACTGAGGTCAAGGAATTGAAACCACAGAATTAGGGCCATGTAATCAGGGTCATACAGTTGGGAGCATAGAATTAGGCATATAAATTGGGGCCATAGAATTTGGGATATAAAATCAGGGTCATAGAATTACGCATATAAATTGGGGCCATACAGTTTGGGATATAGCATGGGGGCCATAGAATTTGAGCCATAAAGTTGAGGCCACAGAATTAGGATAAAAGATTTAGGGTCTCAGAATTTGGGTCCTAGATTCAAGACCATAGATTAACAGTCATGTGGTCCGGTGTGGGGCAGGGAAGGTAATTCAGCTATGGAGGTCACTTGGGAAAACACTTTAGTTCCCATATGAAATAATTAACATATGTAGGCTGAACAGAAAGATCAAAGAAAAATATAAGGAACGAGGCCTGGGATATAGAATTATAATAAGCGGGCTCAGCTAATAGTGCTTCAAAGACCTACAAGATATGCATACAATGTACTTTAGGAGGTGCACTGTCCACATTAACATGCAGTGGGGTATATCTAAGAATAATAGTGTTTATTTATATAAATATCGTCTGTTTATTTGTCAATATCATGATATATTCATCAAACGACAAATTCAGTTTGATCTACATTATCTTTGGTTTAGTGATATCAATAAATACCGTATAGTAATAACTACTATTATTACTATTATTACTTTCTAAGCTATAACCCTAGCTGGAAAAGCAAGATGCTATAAGCCCATGGGCTTCAAAAGGGAAAATAGCCCAGTAAGGAAAGGAAATAAGGAAAATTACAAGTTTAAGAACAATAACAACATTAAAATAAATATTTCACACATGAACTAAAAAAAAAAGAAAAAAAAAACTTGAAAATAACACTAGGAATAGAAACAAGGTAGAATAGTGTGCCCGAGTGTACCCTCAAGCAAGAGAACTCTAATCTAAGACAGTGGAAGACCATAGTACAGAGGCTATGACACTATCCAAGACTACAGAGCAACGGTTTCATTTTGGAGTACAGATTATTATTAACATTGAAGACTATCTTATCTAACTAGAAAAATTATATATTTATAAAAAAATATTAATCACAGGGTTTTTACTGGTAGTCAACATTGATAAAAATATGATTCATAGCCATTTTTCTAATTATTACAAGTTCTTTACGGGTAATCAACATTAATAATAAACATATCTTTAGGTCATATTAATCATAAATATTGGAAAGGTACAACATTTTTAATTTACCAAGGCAATCATAAACTGATTAATGAGAAAATCTTCATACACAATGTATTGGAAAAACAATTTTAAAATTAATAATAATAATGATAATAATAATGATAATAATAATAATAATAATAATGAACCAACTTTATCTAGTCATTATCATTTCTAGATCTTTTGATTCATAAAATCAATAAGAAATTTCAATGAATTGAAAATGATAATCAACTTTCTTTTTGGTTTATTTTATATAGTTCATTTTGATGAAATATCCGTTTCATAACAAGCTTATGGACTGATATCATATAAATTTGCATATATATATATATATATATATATATATATATATATATATATATATATACATATATATATATATATACATATACATATACATATATGCATATATATGTGTATATACATGCACACAAATATATATATATATATATATATATATATATATATATATATATATATATATATATATATATATATATATATATATATATATATATATATATGTATATATATATCTATATATATATATAGTTTATATAGAGAATACATGATTACGTGTTGTTACTGTTCCTAAAATATATTTTTCCTTGTTTCCATTCCTCACTGGGCTATTTTTCCCTGTTGGGGCCCTTTGGTTTATGGCATTCTGCTTTTCCTACTAGGGGTTGTAGCTTAAAAAGTAATAATAATAATAATAATAATAATAATAATAATAATAATAATAATAATAATAATAATAATAATAATAATAATAATAATAAACAACTCACTCAAATTTTATCTTCGTTTATAAGATCGTAATCTAAAAAAATATGAATAATTAATACCTACGCAAGAGAAATGAAATACCAAAAAGAATTAATCACGAATACACACACAAAAAAAAGAATAAAAAAAAACTTATTTAAGAAAATTATATTCCCAAACGTAATGTAATTCATAAAATAATGTAACTGAACCATTAGCGCAAAGACAGAGTTAAATTCGCTTGCGTTCGCCACAACCAGAATCCGAACTAGTTTTGCTGTTTGACGTAAATTCCGAGTTTGCGGTTAATGTTCCCCGCAATAACATCGCCAAAGACATTGTGTTCTTGATTTATCAGAAGTATTATGGGGGTTTTAATCGATGGTCCCAGTTTGTGTAGGCAAATATAAATTGGTTAGATTGTAAGTACTTGGTGAAGTTATGTTCGGTGGATGTTGGTGGAATTGACTAGTTAAGGGAAACTTTGAAGGGATGTTATATGTATATGTATATGTATATGTATATATATATGTATGTATATATAAGTATACATATGTATGCATGTATATATATATGTATATATATGTATGTATGTATATATATGTATATATATGTATGTATGTATATATATATATATATATATATATATACATATATATATGTATATATATGCATATATATATATATATATGTATATATATAATATATGTATACACATATATACATATATATGTGTATATATATACATATATATATATATATATATATATATATATATATATATATATATATATATAAAGACATTTGATCTATTTGCTATATTTTCCTATGCTAGCTCCTTTTCTCTCCATATATCACTATCAAACAAAATCCCACCGTAAACCTTCTTGTCAAATGCTATTAAATATTCATAAAGACAATTGATCTATTTGTTATATTTAGCTATAGTCAATTTTTTTAGTGAGGCGTATTTTCACCGACTCGCAAGGGTACCCTCTTAGCTCGGATAAGTTTCCTGATCCGTGATTGGTTGGACAAGATAATTCTAACCAATCAGGGATCAGGAAACTTTTCCGAGCTAAAGGGGCACCATTGCGAGTCGGTGCAAATGCGCCTCATTAAAATAAATTGAGTATAGTTCCCTATCACTATCTATTGCTATCAACCAAAATCCCACTAAACAATTTCTTGGTTAAAAAAAAAAAATGGTTATAGCCTTAAAAATCCTACTTTAGAGAAGGCTTGTTTCCACCTACCTTGTTCTTCATAGACAATTCTGGTTCTTCATTCCGAAGTTGGAAATCGTCGTTATTCGATTAATTACACTTACAAAACTATATTGCGGTGTTTCACTTTCTACTTAATTACCTCCGTCAACTAACTTGGAAGGAGGTTATATTTTCGCCCCTGTTTGTGCGTTTGTTTGCTAATAACTTCCTGGCCACAATTTTAATCGTGGAGTAATGACACTTGCAGGTATTAACTGTTATGTAAGAAGCTGCATATGATTAAATTTTCGAAGGTCAAGGTCACGGTCGAGCAAAATGTCCAATTCACGTAATAAGCCATACGTTTGGACATCGTTATCACAGATTTCAAACTTGGTTCATATTTGAGTGTATGAAAATCCACGCCAATTGATACATGTTAAGGTCAAACGTCAAGGTCAAGGTCGAGCAAAAGGTAAAGAAATAAGCTACCGCAGTGGAGGTCTGCGCTCTACTGAGTGCCCACTCTAGATAATAACTGGTTTCTTTTCATATTTCAACCTCGTATATGAACTTCTTAAGCACTCAATTGCCATATTTGGTTCAAGAAACAAGGATAATCAAAACAGCCAGTAACGACGACTAGGCATCACCCAATGATACAACTAGAGGAGCGCAGACCTCCGCTACGGAAGCTTATTTCTCGACCTTGACCTTTGACCTTAACATGTATCAATTGGCGTGGATTTTCATACACTCAAACATGAACCAAGTTTGAAGTCTGTGACAATGATGTCCAAACTTATGGCTGATTACGTGAATTGGACATTTTGCTTGACCGTGACCTTGACCTTTAACCTTAACATGTATCAATTGGCGTGGATTTTCATACACTCAAATATGAACCAAGTTTGAAGTCTCTGTGACAACGATGTTCAAACTTATGGGTGATTACGTGAATTGGACATTTTGCTTGACCGTGACCTTGACCTTTAACCTTGACCTTCCAAAATTTTATAATTTCCAGCTTATTACATAACAATTAATACCTGCAAATTTCATTACTTTACGATTTAAATTTTGGCCAGGCAGCTGTTCACAATTAAACACACGCACACACACAAACAGGGGGTAAAACATAGCCTCCTTCTATTTTCGTTGGAGGAGGTAAATCTATTTCCCCATAAACCTGTCACTTATTGACTGACTCGAGGCCCACTATTGGTCAAATTTGCCACAACTCCATATATTACTTTTCATATGATACCCTTTACTCTCTTTGTTTAAGAGTTCTCTTGCTTGAGGGTACACTCGGGCACACAATTCCATCATATTTATCTTCCTATTGTTGTTTTTTTAAGTTTTTATAGTTTATATATGAAATATTTAATGTTGTTCCTGTTCTTAGAATATTTTATTTTCATTGTTCATTACTTCTTTTGTAGTTTATTTATGTCCTCGTTTCCTTTCCCCACTGGGCTATTTTTCCCTGTTGGAGCCCTTGGGCTTATAGTATCTTCCTTTTCTAAATAGGGTTGTAGCTTTGCTAATAATAATAATAATAATAATAATAATAATAATAATAATAATAATAATAACATATAACCAACCCATACGAAGGATATAGGCTATCGTTAGCGAAAACCATTATTATTATTATTATTATTATTATTATTATTATTATTATTATTATTATTATTATTATTATTATTATTATTATTATTATTATTATTACTAGCTAAGTTACTGCCCTAGTTGGAAAAGTAGGATGCTATAAGCCCAAGGGCTCCAACAGATAAAAATAACCCAGTGAGGAAACGAAATAAGGAAATAAGTAAACTATATGAGAAGTAATGAACAATTAAAATAAAATATTTAAAGAAAAGTAACAACATTAATGTAATATGTAAAGTTATTTAAGTCCAAAAAGATTTAGACTGGCCTCCCTAGAAGGAGAGCACGGGCTCTTGCCAAATTACTAGAAGCCCGTAAGTGGGATAAGGATGTGAAGGAGATAAGGTCATATAAAAAGGATGATAATGGGATGGAAGGAATGGGATGTGAGTAACGTGACGACCGTGGCAGGAGTCCGAAGCTCAGTAGAGTCGCCGCAAAGCAATCCTCGTTCCCAAACCCGGATTCTCTTCGGTCCTGGATTAATTTTAATTTTACTTATTTACTTATTTTAACTTATTTTGATTTTTACTTATTGAGCGAGGCTCGCTATATCTTGTAGAAAACAGCCACGTATGCAACATTCACTACCCAACAACTTGCAGATAGGGATAGCATCTGATAGAAGTTCTCTCGAGTGTTATTTTAACCCTCGGTATATTTATTGGATTGGCTACAGTTGGAGGCTGAAATATCTGTTCCCATATCTTGAAAGAGATCTTTTAAAGAAATCCCAGGCGAGACCAAAGAGCATTTCTAGTTTATTTGTAAAAAAAAAAAAAAAAAAAAAAAAAATCTTTATAGTTATTTAAATGAGTTTGTATTATAAGGGTCTAAATATTGATTTAACCTTTGAAGAGCTCTTTGAAATAGAGCCAAAATAGCATTTCTAGTTTATTTCTATAAAAAAATAAAATTCTTCAGATTTATTCAAATATGTTTGTACTATAAGGATCTAAATCTTGATTTGATCTTGAAAAAATCTTTTGAAGAAATCCGAAAAACGACGAAAAATAATTTCTAGTTTATTTCTAAAAAAAAAATCTTCAGATTTATTTAAGAGAGTTTGTACTATAAAAGTCCAAATCTTCATTTGATTTTGGAAGAAATTTTTAAATTAATCCCAAACGAGGTAAAATATCATTTCTAGTTCATTATTTCTCATATCGTTTATCTATTTCCTTATTTCCTTTCCTAACTGGGATATATTTTTCCCTGTAGGAGCCCTTGGGCTTATACCAACCTGCTTTTCTGGCTAGGGTTGTAGCTTAGCTATTAATGTTATAATAATAATAATAATAATAATAATAATAATAATAATAATAATAATAATAATAATAATAAAAATAAAAATAATATTAATAATAGTAATGAAAACAACAACAACAACAACAACAACAACAATAATAATAATAATAATAATAATAATAATAATAATAATAATAGTAATAATAATAATAATAATAATAATAATAATAATAATAATATTACTAAACAAAAAAAAAAAATTCTAGTTATTTAAATAATCTTGTATTATAAAAGTCCAAATCTTGATTTGATCTTGAAAAAAATATTTTAAAAAAATATCCAATGAGACAAAACAGCATTTCGAGTTTAAGAAAAAAAAAAAATTTCAGGATTTCCTAAATGAATTTATACTATTAAGATCTTTCCGTTTGGCTTCTGGCTTCGCCTTGACTGATAACTCGATCAAATTTTGGAGAGATTAATAGATATTGAATTACTTATATCAAAATCTATTGGTCATTTGATCAGTACAGAAAGAGAATTGAGTGGGAGGAACTAAGAATAATAATTGGATTATATTTAACATGAAAATCAAAAGAGTGTTCGTCTTATTCCGTTTCATTATATATGTATATATATATATATATATATATATATATATATATATCTATGTATATATATATATATATACAGTATATGTAAGTATATATATATATACATATATATGTATGTATATATTATTATTATTATTACCAACCAAGCCACAACCCCAATTGGAAAAGCAAGATGCTATAAGCCCAGGGGCTCCAACAGGGAAAAATAGCCCAGTGAGGAAAGGAAACAAGGAAATAAATAACTGATGAGAACAAATTAACAATAAATCATTCTAAAAAAAGTAATGTCAAAAGAGATATGTCATATATAAACTATTAACAACGTCAAAAACAAATATGTCATATATAAACTATAAAAAGACTCATGTCCGCCTGGTCAACAAAAAAGCATTTGCTCCAACTTTGAACTTTTGAAGTTCTACTGATTCAACAACCCGATTAGGAAGATCATTCCACAACTTGGTAACAGCTGGAATAAAACTTCTAGAGTACTGCGTAGTATTGAGTCTTATGATGGAGAAGGCCTGGCTATTAGAATTAACTGCCTGCCTAGTATTACGAACAGGAAAGAATTGTCCAGGGAGATCTGAATGTAAAGGATGGTCAGAGTTATCAAAAATCTTATGCAACATGCATAATGAACTAATTGAACGACGGTGCCAGAGATTAATATCTAGATCAGGAATAAGAAATTTAATAGACCGTAAGTTTCTGTCCAACAAATTAAGATGAGAATCAGCAGCTGAAGACCAGACAGGAGAACAATACTCAAAACAAGGTAGAATAAAAGAATTAAAACACTTCTTCAGAATAGATTGATCACCGAATATCTTAAAAGACTTTCTCAATAAGCCAATTTTTTGAGCAATTGAAGAAGACACAGACATTATATGTTTCTCAAAAGTAAATTTGCTGTCGAGAATCACACCTAAAATTTTAAAAGTCATACAAATTTAAAGAAACATTATCAATACTGAGATCCGGGTGTTGAGGAGCCACCGTCCTTGACCTACTTACAATCATACTTTGAGTTTTGTTAGGATTCAACTCCATACCCCATAATTTGCACCATGCACTAATTTTAGCTAAATCTCTATTAAGGGATTCACCTACCCCAGATCTACATTCAGGGGATGGAATTGATGCAAAGAGAGTAGCATCATCTGCATATGCAACAAGCTTATTTTCTAGGGCCAAGAACACTACCCTGTGGAACACCGGATATCACATTCCTATAATCACTATGGTGCCCATCAACAAC
>NC_090764.1:5143327-5145827 GCF_036898095.1 Palaemon carinicauda
AGGTCGAGAGAGAGAGTGAGAGAGAGAGGAGAGAGATGAGAGAGAGAGAGAGAGAGAGAGAGAGAGAGAGAGAGAGAGAGAGAGAGAGAGAGAGAGAGAGAGACTAAACAATTAGATAAAAAGTAATTTGTGTTTATGGTAAACAGAAGAAACTCTGTTGAGATTTAAGGAAGTCGATCCAGTGAAGGAAATGAATGAATAGATAAAGAAAAGGACGAGAGAGAGAGAGAGAGAGAGAGAGAGAGAGAGAGAGAGAGAGAGAGAGAGAGAGAGAGAGAGAGACTAAATAATTAAATAAAAAGTAATTTGTGTTTATGGTAAACAAAAGAAACTCTGTTGAGATTTAAGGAAGTCGATCCAGTGAAGGAAATGAATGAATAGATAAAGAAAAGGACGAGAGAGAGAGAGAGAGAGAGAGAGAGATGAGAGAGAGAGAGAGAGAGAGAGAGAGAGAGAGAGAGATATTTGAAGTTCTCTCGCATCCACTTCAAATCAATCAATCAAACACTCTCTCTCTCTGTCTCTCTCTCTCTCTCTCTCTCCTCTCTCTCTCTCTCTCTCTCTCTCTCTCTCTCTCTCTCATCTCTCTCTCTCTCTCTTCCTTTTCTTCATCTATTTATTTATAGATGAAGAAAAGGACGATAGAGAGAGAGAGAGAGAGAGAGAGAGAGAGGAGAGAAGAGAGAGAGAGAGAGAGAGAGAGAGAGAGAGTTTCAATAAACTATGAGAATAAACTATTTTAGTAAATGCAATAGTAAACTAGTAAAGCACTCCGAGAGTGCAGATCTCCGCCACGGCAGATTATATTTCGAGACCAGCTTGCCTTATGTTCAATTCAGTCGACCTTTTGCTCGACTTTTACCTTGACCTTTGACCTAGGACTTTCAAAATTGAATCACTTCCACGTCTCAAGATAAAAATTAGTCCCTGTAGTTTTCACTTGTCTATGAATAAAATTGTGGCCGGGAAGTTGTTCACATAACCTCCTTCCAACTTTGTTGGCGGAGGTAAGAAATTAATATAAGATATAAGATTGGAGGGTAAAAATAACCATGACAATTGCAAAATCGATAAAATAATCTTTGTAAAATGTTGGGAAAACTAATTTTTTTTTTCTTTTTTTAGTTTCCTTCGTAACACCGAAAAAACATGAACTAGTGTATATATGACATAGCCGTTTTTGACGTTGTTAATAGTTTATATAGGACATATCTGTTTTGACGTTGTTACTATTTTTAGAATGATTTATTGTTAATTTATTCTCAACATTTATTTATTTCCTTATTTCCTTTCCTCACTGGGCTATTTTTTTCCCTATTGGAGCCCTTGGGCTTATAGAATCTTGCTTTTCCAACTAGGGTTGTAGCTTGACTAATAATAATAATAATATAATAATAATAATAATAATATAATAATAATAATAATAAAGATCCAACGCATGAAATTACAAGACGAAAAAAATGGTAATTGGAAACCCGTCAAAATAAACATTTTAGAATCCCGAGAAAAACGTAAGTTTTTTCATATGTTAACCCGTCCGAAAAATACCCAAGGACGTGTAATTAAGTGGAATATTTGTACATTTCCACAGATCAAAGAGTAATTTTCACACTTCGTTTCTCTTATATTGTAAAAAAAAATAATCTTTGTAAAAACGTGATTTCTTTTTTCATTTGTTAGCTCATCCGTAAAACACCCAAACACGTGTTATTGGTGTGAAAATATTTGTACATATCCACAAATACTTAAAGAATAATTTTAACTTTTTTTTTCTCTCATAGTTGTTGCTGTGGCCTGATTGGTAACGTCTCTGCCTGGTGTTTGCCAGTCGGTGGTTCGAGTCCCGCTCAGACTCGTTAGTGCCATTAGTGTCTGCAACCTTACCATCCTTGTGAGCTAAGGTTGGGGAGTTTGGGGGAGCCTATAAGTCTATCTGCTGAGTTATCAGCAGCCACTGCCTGGCCCTTCCTGGCCCTAGCTTGGGTGGAGAGGAGGCTTGGGCGCTGATCATATAATATATGGTCAGTCTCTAGGGCATTGTCCTGATTACTAGGGCAATGTCACTGTCCCTTGCCTCTGCCATTCATGAGCGACCTTTTAAACCTATGTTATATAATCTTTTATTTAATACATCAATGGCAAAAATTTTAAGCTTTTTTTATAAGTTAACCTATCCGAAAAAAACACCCAAGGACGTATTGATGTAAAATATTTGAACATTTCCACACATCCTTAAAAATTAATTTTCCATCTTCGTTTCTCTTATTTGTTACTGTTCTTAAAATATTTTATTTTTCCTTGTTTCCTTTCCTCACTGGGCTATTTTCCCTTTTGGTGCCCCCGGGGCTTATAGCATCCTGCTTTTCCAACTAGGGTTTTAGCTTAGCAAGTAATAATAATAATAATAATTATGATAATAATAATAATAGTAATAATAATGATGATAATATTAATAATAATATTGTAGTTCATGTTATATAATCTTATATTTAATTAATCA
>NC_090764.1:5153327-5155827 GCF_036898095.1 Palaemon carinicauda
TCTCTCTCTCTCTCTCTCTCTCTCTCTCTCTCTCTCTCTCTCTCTCTCTCTCTCTCTCTCTCTCTCTCTCTCTAGGAAAATGTTAGATATGAATAAGGACATGTCTTGGGCCTTTGTACTGCGGTGAAATATTATATATATATATATATATATATATATATATATATATATATATATATATATATATATATATATATGTATATATAAATATATATATAAAGGCCTTGGAGCATGTGATGCCCTTCTTACAATCTCCAATGCTGTACAGAAATCCCTTGATTGTGGTCGGGAAGTTCGTATGATTGGCCTTGATTTTAGTGCTGCCTTTGACCGTGTTAATCATGAGGCCCTTGTTTTCAAACTGAAACAGTTGGGAGTGGGTGGGTTGTTTCTTAGCATTATTATTGATTTTTTAAGTAATAGATCTCAAAGAGTTGTTGTTGATGGGCACCATAGTGATTATAGGAATGTGATATCCGGTGTTCCACAGGGTAGTGTTCTTGGCCCATTACTTTTCATACTATATACACATGACATGTGGTTTGGCCTAGAAAACAAGCTTGTTGCATATGCAGATGATGCTACTCTCTTTGCATCAATTCCATCCCCTGAATGTAGATCTAGGGTTGGTGAATCCCTTAATAGAGATTTAGCTAGAATTAGTGCATGGTGCAAATTATGGGGTATGAAGTTGAATCCTAACAAAACTCAAAGTATGATTGTAAGTAGGTCAAGGACGGTGGCTCCTCAACATCCGGATCTCAGTATTGATAATGTTTCTTTAAATATGTATGACTCTTTCAAAATTTTAGGTGTGATTCTCGACAGTAAATTTACTTTTGAGAAACATATAAGGTCTCTGTCTTCTTCAATTGCACAAAAAATAGGCTTATTGAGAAAGTCTTTCAAGATTTTTGGTGATCAATCTATTCTGAAGAAGTGTTTTAATTCTTTCATTCTACCTTGTTTTGAGTATTGTTCTCCTGTTTGGTCTTCAGCTGCTGATTCTCATCTTAATTTGTTGGACAGAAACTTACGGTCTATTAAATTTCTTATTCCTGATCTAGATATTAATCTCTGGCACCGTCGTTCAATTAGTTCATTATGCATGTTGCATAAGATTTTTCATAACTCTGATCATCCTTTACATTCAGATCTCCCTGGACAATTCTATCCTGTTCGTAATACTAGGCAGGCAGTTAATTCTAATAGCCAGGCCTTCTCCATCACGAGACTCAATACTACGCAGTACTCTAGAAGTTTTATTCCAGCTGTTACCAAGTTGTGGAATGATCTTCCTAATCGGGTGGTTGAATCAGTAGAACTTCAAAAGTTCAAAGTTGGAGCAAATTCTTTTTTGTTGACCAGGCGGACATGAGTCTTTTTATAGTTTATTTATGACATATTTGTTTTTGATGCTTTTAATAGTTTATATATGACATGTCTGTTTTGACGTTGTTACTGTTTTTAGAATGATTTATTGTTAATTTTTTCTCTTCATTTATTTATTTCCTTATTTCCTTTCCTCACTGGGCTACTTTTCCCTGTTGGAGCCCCTGGGCTTATAGCATCTTGCTTTTCCAACTAGGGTTGTAGCTTGGATAGTAATAATAATAATAATAATAATATATACACACATATATATCTGTGTGTATATGCACTCACTCCAATTCTATTTGCACCTTACATTACCATTCGTTAACCTGCGTTCCAAATAACACAAACATAACCAAACCTCCCATCAATCAAGTAAAAATTCAATTCCATAGCAAATCATCAAAATTCTTTCAGTCTTTCATTCTGCGGCGGAAGAGAAAGACAATGAAATATGAATCCTTCCTTTGGAAAGACACTGAGTGATTTGGCGAAGGCACAGCTATATTTCACGCTTGGGTGAATTCGCCTTCGAATTTAGTGGGGGAAACTGAAGAGAGGTTTATTTTTAGGGGACTCGGTCTCCTGGTGAATGGTATCAAGAAGGAAATTCTCCTTTGAGAAGTAAAGTTTTCTTTGAGAAATAAATTCGACTTTGTGAAGTAAATTCGCTTTTGAGAAGTAAATTCTTCTTCGAGAAGTATATTGTTCTTTGAGAAGTAAATTCTCTCTTGAGAAGTATATTCTCCTTTCAGAAGTCAACTCTCCTTTCAGAAGTCAACTCTCCTTTGAGAAGTATATTGTCCTTTGAGAAGTAAATTCTTCTTCGAGAAGTTTATTGTCCTTTGAGATGTATATTCTCCTATGAGAAGTGAATTCTCCTTTGAGAAGTATATTGTTCTTTGAGAAGTAAATTCTCTCTTGAGAAGTATATTCTCCTTTGAGAAGTATATTGTCCTTTGAGAAGTATATTGTCCTTTGAGAAGTAAATTCTTCTTTGAGAAGTATATTGTTCTTTGAGATGTATATTCTCCTTTGAGAAGTAAATTTTCCTTTGAGAAGTATATTTTACTTTGTGAAGTCAATTCTCATCTGAGAAGTAAATTCTCTTTTGATAAGTATATTG
>NC_090764.1:5160827-5163327 GCF_036898095.1 Palaemon carinicauda
GGGCACTCAGAATAGCGCAGACCTCCGCCGCGGCAGCTTATTTCTCGAACTTTACCTCTACCGTGACGTTGACCTTTGACCTTTCTAAAGTAATTTTGTTACCAATAAAAAATATTTTAGAGATTATAATATATGAATAAATTCATAATCAACTTTATTTGAGATGTTATAATCTAACTAGAGGGACACTCAGAATATCGCAGACCTCCGACGCGGCATCTAATTTTCGACCTTTTCCTCGACCGTGACCTTTACCTTTGACCTTGACCTTCCAAAATTGAATCATTTCCAGCTTTTTACATAATAGTTAACGAATGCAAGTTTCATTACTCTACGCTGATCATATGTAATATGGTCAGTCTCTAGGGCCTTGTCCTGCTCGATAGGGCAATGTCACTGTCCCTTGCCTCTGCCATTCATGAGCGGCCTTTAAACTTTTAAGTTAGCAAAGATTATATAGAATTAGCAGCCTATAAAGTGGTTATTACATTTATGCTTTGTATAAGCCGATATATCCAACTGCAAAATCTTTTAAGAGCTATTTGCTAGTAAAAGGAGTTTTAAACCGTATAATGTACAATGAAACTTCAAACTATAGTCCATTTCTTTTAGCGATGCATATTTGCACCGACTCGCAGCGGTGCCCTTTTAGCTTGGAAAAGTTTCCGGATCGCTGATTGGTTGGACAAGATAATTTCAACCAATCAGCGATCAGGAAACTTTTCCGAGCTAAAAGGGCACCGCCGCGAGTCAGTGCAAATATGCATCGCTAAAAGAAATGGACTATAGCTGTATAACTGTGTTATAAGATAGTATATAGAAATAATATGTTAAAGAGAATATTTTAGATATATAGTTAATTATTGTTTTTCCATTCTAAAAAGTTCATCCAATAATACTTTATCACACTGCCATACCATATATACGGGAAATATATTTCGCGTTCGTAATCTCGTTAAATTAAAAGACCATACTGATTATTGGAGGTTTGGAATAGCACCCTATCCAACTATTACGGTTTGTTTAAAAAAAAAAAGAAAAAAAATATTATGATCTGAAAATTATAGCTGTACTTTTGGAATTAAGCCAAGAGTCAAGTAAAGATAATTATAGTCAATTTTTTTTAGCGAGGCAGATTTGCACCTACTCGCAGGGGTGCCCTTTTAGCTTGGAAAAGTTTCTTGATTGGTCGGAAGTAAAGATAATTATAGTCAATTTTTTTTAGCGAGGCAGATTTGCACCTACTCGCAGGGGTGCCCTTTTAGCTTGGAAAAGTTTCTTGATTGGTCGGAAGTCTTTGGATAGAAATACTTCCGACCAATCAGCAATAAGGAGACATTTCCGAGCTAAAAGGACACCCCTGCGAGTTAATGCAAATCTGCCTAACTTAAAAAAAATTGACTGTAGTTTTCCCTCTATAAGTCATAGGGGTTACTAGTCTGGGGCACCCATACTAGGTTGGTTTGCTGTGAGCGATTAGATCAAAATATTTCCACCACCACTGATCCCCAGTAGGTCAGTGTAGTTAATAAAACTGACCAATGACCAAAGACAGGAAGTGAATAAGGACATGTCTGAGGCCTTTGCCCTGCAGTGGACTAAAAACGGCTTCATTTGTTTTATTAATCAGTACTCTAAAATTTATTTAATTAAGTAAACAAACGAAAGTGTGAGCTTGAGTGCCAACTATAAAAGTACATATATCTGGTTTTCAATTTCCAATTTATTGGATGTTGTGAAAAAGTAGGTAATGACCATTAATTTAAATCTATAACTATTAATTCAAATCTATAACTATTAATTAAATCTATAACTATTAATTAAATCTATAACTATTAATTTAAATCTATAACTATTAATTAAATCTACAACTATTAATTAAATCTATAATTTAATTCAAATCTATAACTATTAATTAAATCTATAAATATTAATTTAAATCTATAACTATTAATTTAAATCTATAACTATTAATTAATTCTATAACACTTAATTTAAATCTAAAACTATTAATTGAATCTATAACTATTAATTAAATCTATAACTATTAATTTAAATCTATAACTATTAATTATAACTTTTAATTAAATCTAAAACCATTAATTTAATCTATAACTATTAATTTAAATCTATAACTATTAATTTAAATCTATAACTATTAACTTTAATATGAAGTACTTAGGAAAACTTTGATTATTGGATAACGGGTTTCTAGGGGTATGTAGAATAAATAGCGTAATTATACCTTGGTAAACTAAACTATAGCAGTGTATAGAAAGAGTATATGCGTGTACAGTTGGCGTCATTGATTCTGGTACACTTCACGTGCAGTAGGTCACGCAAAAGAAATATTAGATATTAAAGGTGTCTGGTTTCAGTTCAAGTTTCATCAGAATATATGCTCACCAGAACGTCAGCTGGGCAACCCCAAACCCGTACTATGGTGCCCAATCACAGCTGTGGCCTCCCCCAGTAAACAGCTTAAACTCACTCTCCCGGG
>NC_090764.1:5168327-5178327 GCF_036898095.1 Palaemon carinicauda
GGAATGGTCCTTTGTTGCATTCTTGGACTTCCTTGCTTGGAATGGTCTTTGGTGCATTCTCGGTCTTCCTTGCTTGGAATGGTCTTTAGTGCATTCTCGGACTTCTTTGCTTGAATGATCTTTGGTGCAATCTCGGACTTCCTTGCTTATAATGGTCTTTGGTGCATTCTCTGACTTTCATGCTTGGAATGGTCTTTGGTGCATTCTCGGACTTCCTTGCTTGAAATGGTCTTTGGTGCATTCTCGGACTTCCTTGCTTGGAATGGTCTTTGGTGCATTCTCGGACTTCCTTGATTGGAATGGTCTTTGGTGCATTCTCAGACTTCCTTGCTTGGAATGGTCTTTGGTGTATTTTCAGACTTCATTGCTTGGAATGGTCTGTTGTGCATTCTGGAACTTCCTTGCTTGGAATGGTCTTTGCTGCATTCTCGGACTTCCTTGCTTCGAATAGTCTTTGGTGCATTTTCAGACTTCCTTGCTTGGAATGCTCTTTGGTGCATTCTCGAACTTCCTTGCTTTGAATGGTCTTTGGTGCATTCTCGGATTGTCTTGCTTTGAATGGTCTTTGGTGCATTCTCGGACTTCCTTGCTTGGAATGGTCTTTGGTGATTTCTCAGGCTTCCTAGCACAGAATGGTCTTTGGTGCATTCTCTAACTTCCTTGCTTGGAATGGTCTTTGGTGCTTTCTCGGACTTCCTTGCTTGGAATGGTCTTTGGTGCATTCTCGGACTTCCTTGCTTGGAATGGTCTTTGGTGCATTCTCGGACTTCCTTGCTTGGAATGGTCTTTAGTGCATTTTCAGACTTCCTTGCTTGGAATGGTCTTTGGTGCATTTTCAGACTTCCTTGCTTGGAATGGTCTTTGGTATATTCTCGAAATTCCTTGCTTTGAATGGTCTTTGGTGCATTCTCGGACTTCCTTGCTTGGAATAGTCTTTGGTGTTTCGAATTTCCACGCCCCTGTACCACGTCCTAGCTTGGAGTGTCAAAGGGATGATTTTTTCTTATGGTCTCTTTCGTTGCATCTTTCAGCTCAATTCCCCTCAGAGGTTCGAAGTAAGTTTTCAACGCTGTTACCCTTTTTAATAGCACGTCTCTCTCTCTCTCTCTCTCTCTCTCTCTCTCTCTCTCTCTCTCAATCTAATTGGTTTTCTGGATTACGAAACTTCAGTCATGGATACTACCCTTCAATATTCTCCAGCATTATTTGGCATAGAGTTGCACATGATGCCTTAATGATACAGGATTAAAACCCAATTTTTAGTTATGTCTGTATATTAATCACTAATTTCAGATCAGCGTTATGCAATTTGCATAAAGAACTAACTGAGCGATAATGTCAGAGATCAATAATCAGATCATGAATAAGGAATTTAGTAGACAGCAAGTTTCTATCCCACAATAAAGGTGAGATTCAAAGGCTTAAGACCAGACAGGGAAACAATACTTTAAACAAACTAGAATGAAATAATTAAAAAATTTCCTAAGGATAGAGTGATTACATAAAAGAAAGATTTTCTCGTTGAACCAATTTTTTTGTGCAATTGAAAATGAAATAGATAGAATGTGCTTCTTAATACTAAATAAGCAATTAAGAGGTCTATGCAGTAGGCTGTACAACCAGAATTTTAAGTGAGTTTTATATATTTAAAGACATTGTCGATGCAATGTTTTGGATGATGTACTCGATCTACTTACAATTCCATGCACTGATTTTAGTTAGAACTCTGTTAAGGAATTCAGCAACCAAAGATTTGCATTTAGGAGATAGAATTGGTGTAAGGAGAGTAGCATCATCTGCATTTGCACCGAGTTTTTTTTTTTTCTAGGCCAAACCATAGAACCACTAACCTGAGGAACACCAGATATTACTTTCCTATAGTCACTATGGTGCCAACAGCAAGCAATTGTAAGGGAGCGAGAGAGAGAGAGAGAGAGAGAGAGAGAGAGAGAGAGAGAGAGAGAGAGAAAGCATAGAACCACTAACCTGAGAATCATCAAGTATTACATTCCCACAGTCAACACGGGGCGTATCAATAACAACAACAAGCAATTGAGAGAGAGAGAGAGAGAGAGAGAGAGAGAGAGAGAGAGAGAGCACATAACCACTAACCTGAGAATCACCAGGCGTTACATTCCCCTAGTCACTACGGTGTCTATCAACAAAAACAAGCAATTGTGTGACTGTGAGAGAGAGAGAGAGAGAGAGAGAGAGAGAGAGAGAGCACATAACCACTAACCTGAGAATCACCAGGCGTTACATTCCCCTAGTCACTACGGTGTCTATCAACAAAAACAAGCAATTGTGTGTCTGTGAGAGAGAGAGAGAGAGAGAGAGAGAGAGAGAGAGAGAGAGAGCGCACAGAACCACTAACCTGAGAATCACCAGGTATTACATTCCCCTAGTCACTACGGTGTCTATCAACAAAAACAAGCAATTGTGTCTCGGTGAGAGAGAGAGAGAGAGAGAGAGAGAGAGAGAGAGAGAAGGTGTGTTACGTACCCCTTTCCAATTTCCATCGCGGCCAGTGCAATTCCTTCAATCAAACTAATGAGTGCAAATAAATAACTCGTAACATTTCCGACCAGCTTGAGTTAGGGGTCTGGTTACCCGAGATAGATTGGCGAGTCAAGTTGAAATGAATGATGCTGCAGACGGCCCTTGTTACGATAGGTTTTATTGCCATCGTAAAGGAAGCAGTTATGGTCATGCGAATCTGGTTCCCCGTTCGTCTTGGGGTCAAAAAGGTTTTTTTTTTTTTTTTTTGCGGAGATATTTGTCTTGTGGTTTATTATATTTTAGGGGGAAAATCTTAGGGAAATCTTAACGAAGGATATTTAAGTCTCACACACATATACAGTATGTATATATATATATATATATATATATATATTTATATGTATATGTATATATATGTGTGTGTGTATGTGTGAGATATATTTTTTGTATATACATATAAATATATTTTGTGTTTGTTTATTGATGTGGATACACATGAACATACCCACAAGCATATATATATATATATATATATATACACACATATATATATATGTACATATATATATAAATTATATATATATACATATATACAGAGAGAGAGAGAGAGAGATGAGAGAGAGAGAGAGAGAGAGAGAGAGGAACATAAACTTTAAAGTTTAATGCGTATGACTATATATATATATATATATATATATGAGTAGGACAATTAGCCACTTATTACATATGTGTATTTACTTCCAATACCTATTCGTGTAGTGATCTTTAGGTTCCATAAATGTACTTAGAATTCATACTTATTCGTAGTAACTAGTATATTCTTATAAGTGTAAATAGATTTCTAATTGTACTGGGATCTCATACCTGTACTTATATTCCATACTTAATCACAGTGAACAGATGATTCCATAAGTATACTTAGATTCCATACTTATACTAAAATGCTACTTAAGTCTACTTACATTAAATACTCATAGTCAATGGCAAGTAGATTCGATAAGTGTACTTAGATACCATACATATATGCATACTTATAATCCATACTTATGTCTGGTGACTAGACGAGTCCATAAGTATACTTAGTTTCCATACTTATGTACTTACATTAAATACTTATGGTCAATGCAAAGCAGATTCTATAAGTGTACTTAGATTTCATACCTATACGTATACTGATATTCCATACGTATGTTTAGAGACCAGAAGAGTCCTTAAGTATACTTACTGTAGATTCCATACTTATGCATAGAGACTAGGATGCTACTTAAGTCTACTTACAATAAATACTTATGGTCAATCCCAAGCAGAATGAATAAGTGTACTTACATTCCAATCCTATTTGAAATCATTCTAGCTCATTCGACATGACGCCAATGAGCACCGAAGCCAACGCACGTCACCAGAAGCCACACATGATGGGGGACCACAGGTGTGTGAAAGTGTGATTTCTCCTAAATATTTTGCTGTGGAATTGAGGTTTATGGCTCTCCTGATGTTAGGAAGGCCATAAAGCCTACAGCCCTAATGGGACATAATTTCGCCATTGGTAGAACGGCCAGCTGAGCCTGTGAGATCATCAGTGATCTATATGAAGGCTGTGGGAGAGACTCCATTTTCGGAGACAATGAAACCTATTCGTTATATATTGTATATATGAGTTGATACTCTGGTCTTTTACTTTGTACTTAAAGGTTGTTTATTGAATTTCATATACTTAATTGTTTGAATATCGATACATAATAGAAATAATTGAAATGCCATGTATTCGACTCAAATACTAAACTGTTTTTAAGATTAATCTTGAAAATTGCACGTTGAAATGTATATTTAATAATCCAATTGATATTTAATACTGTTTATTAGTTTAAATTAAGATTAAGGTCATAGAATACCTCATCCTTTAAAACTTTGCTAAACTGAAGTCTCTGGGCATCTAATGTCACCTTGAGTAAAGGGGAAATCTATAAGATATATATATATATATATATATATATATATATATTTATATATATATACACACACAAACGTATATATATTTATTCTTATATACCTATATGTAAGTAAGATATCTGTATACACAGTATATATGTATACATGTATCTATGTATAAATATACACTTGAATATATGTACAGTAATACCTCCAGCTACGAGTAACTTAGAATACGAGCAAATCTGGATACGAGCATGTACATTTGAATTGGGTTACGAGTATTGAATTGTTCTACGAAGAAAAAAATTGCATAGCGTATGGGCATATTTTGTGTAAAAGTATTAACAAGACAAGCACGAAGTCAGTCACATGGTACCCATGCTTCACGCACGTAATGGCCACGCTGAGTTCACGTGAGTTTTACCACATCTTTATGCCATTTTAAATAGAAGGTAAATATGCTTTTCTATATATATATATATATATATATATATATAAATATCTCCTTGTCAGAACTATAGTCCATTTTTTTTAGCGAGGCAGATTTGCACCGACTCGCAGCGGTGCCCCTTTTAGCTCGGAAAAGTTTCCTGATCGCTGATTGGTTAGAATTATCTTGTCCAGCCAATCAGCGATCAGGAAACTTTACCGAGCTGAAAAGGCATCCCTGCGAGTTGGTGCAAATCTGCCCCGCTAAAAAAGATTGTCTTTAGTGTGTAGAAATTAGAACGACCAATGTCCATAAAGCGTAACTAAGTGATTCATTGATAGCAAACGTCGTTCAACGAAGAGAGAACGTCCACTATTTTACCAGAAATGCTCGTGGTGGAAGATTCTTCTTCCAAGCCTCCTCCTCCCCTCCTCCTCCTCCTCCTCCTCCTCCTCCCTCTCTCTCTTGTATTCCTCAAGCCAGCCATGAATCTCCTCAAGTTTAAGTGCCAGTTAATTTGCCAATTATTTATATTTTTCATTAAGAATTAAGAATTTCTATCGATTTCTGATGCTATGGGTTAAAACTGTACAATAGTTACCATTACAAAACCTTTAAAAATTAGTGCTATGTGTATGTATTGACCTATGGAATATATTGAGCGAATTTTCTTCATTTCTTATTGGAAAATATTATTTGAGAATACCAGGATTTAAAGTCGCGAGATCGATCCCTGAACGAATTTAACTCGTAAACCGAGGTACTGCGGTATATAGATACACACATACTGATCTAAATATATATATATATATATATATATTTATGTATATATATATATATATATGTACAGTATATATATATATATATATATACGCATATATATATACATATATATATATATATATATATATACACATATTTCTATGTGTACATATATGCATATATACTCACCTAAATATACATGTATGTATAGATTATACGCATAAATATATGCATATATATATATATATATATATATAAATATTTCTATGTGTACATATATGCATATATACTCACCTAAATATACATGTATGTATAAATTATACGCATACATATATGCATATATATATATATATATATATATTAATATACTAGGATTATGGCCCTGTTACGATTCTTCCTGTTAACAATACATCTCAATATTGATCAGAACATTTTACACCTCCCTTAGAATATCTCAACAATATAAAAACTCAAGTAGAAGACACCAAGGAAATATATATCCTTATTAAAATAGAAAAACTTTTACGCACGTATCCCTTGAATAAAGTTTACACACGTATCCCCTGACAGAAGTTAAAATGCCTAAAACTATCTACCCTTTTCCTCTAGATAAATCGCTAAGGCTTTAATTCAACCCCCTGAAGATAAGGCGCTGGAGGGAGGCTGATTATGGGAGATCCTTCTAGATAATGAGGATTGTTCACTGCGAAACTATGAATGAGGAAAGTTTCCTGCCGGTGGGGGAAAATAAAAATGAGGGGAAGGTCGCGTCATTAATGAGGATGGAGGGGAAAAATACATCGGCGATCAATCGGGAATTGGGCTAGAAAATCAGAAGGGGGGGAGGGGGGGGGGGGTACGACATTAATTATGCGAGAAGAATAAGGATCATAGAATGGAGATGATGAATAAAAAGAGGTGATGAGTTTGATGGTTGTTTAGACGATGGATTTTGGGAAGAAAGGGTTTTTGAAAGAAATAGTTTATATGTTTGATAGGAGTTTGAACGATATATTTTGGAATTTGAGAAAATAGTTTATATAGATAACATTATTTATAATAATAGTGAAGTGAATAAAATGAGAGGTGATGAGTTTGATGGGATTTTGGACGATAAAGTTTGGGAAATAAATATATTTAGTTATATATACCTATATATAGATAAGATATCTATGTATACACAGTATATATGTATACATGTATCTATGTATAAATATAGAAATGAATATATGTACAGTAATACCTCCCGCTACGAGTAACTTAGAATACGAGCAAAGCTGGATACGAGCATGCGCATTTGAATGGGGTTACGAGTAATGAATCGTTCTACAAACAAAAAATTGAATAGCGTATGGGCATTTTTTGTGGAAAAGTATTAACAGGACGAGCATGAAGTCAGTCACGTGACACCCATGCGCCACGAATACTGTGGTCACGCCGTGTTCACGTTATTTTCACCATATTTTCATGCCATTTTAAACAGAAGGTAAATTTGCTTTTCTATAGATACGTCTCCTTGTCAAAACTAGATTGTGGAAATTAGACGACTAATTGACCATAAAGCGTAAACTAAGTGATTCGGTGATAGCGAACGTAGTTCAGGAAAGAAGAGCTTCCAATATTTTACCAGAAATGCTCGTGGAGGAAGATTCTTCTTCCTAGCAGGAGCCTCCTCCTCCTCCTCTCTCTCTCTCTCTCTCTCTCTCTCTCTCTCTCTCTCTCTCTCAAGCCAGCCATGAATCTCCTCTAAAGTAAAGTGCCAGTTAAATTGCCAATTATTTATATTTTTCATTAAGAATTAAGAATTTCTATCGATTTCTGATGCTATGGGTTAAAACTGCTCAATAGTTACCATTACAAAACCTTTAAAAATTAATTCTATGTGTATGTATTGACCTATGGAATATATTGAGCGAATTTTCTTCATTTCTTATTGGAAGATATTATTTGAGAATACCAGGATTTAAAGTTGCGAGATCGATCCCTGAACGAATTTAACGCGTAAACCGAGGTACTGCGGTATATAGATACACACATACTGATCTAAATATATATATATATATATATGTATATATATATATATATATATATACACAGTATATATATATATATATGTATATATATATATATATATATACAGTATATATATATATATATATATACAGTATATATATATATATATATATATATTTCTATGTGTACATATATGCATATCTACCCACCTATATATACATGTATGTATAGATTATACGCATAAATATATGCATATATATAAATAGCATATCAATATCTATCTATCTAATATATATATATATATATATATATATATATATATGTATATATATATATATATATATATATATATATATATGTATATATATATATGTATATATATATATATATATATATATTTATTAATATACTAGGATTATGGCCCTGTTACGATTCTTCCTGTTAACAATACATCTCAATATTGATCAGAACATTTTACACCTCCCCTTAGAATATCTCAACAATATAAAAACTCAAGTAGAAGACACCAAGGAAATATATATCCCTAATAAAATAGAAAAACTTTTACGCACGTATCCCTTGAATAAAGTTTACACACGTATCCCCTGACAGAAGTTAAAATGCCTAAAACTATCTACCCTTTTCCTCTAGATAAATCGCTAAGGCTTTAATTCAACCCCCTGAAGATAAGGCGCTGGAGGGAGGCTGATTATGGGAGATCCTTCTAGATAATGAGGATGTTCACTGCGAAACTATGAATGAGGAAAGTTTCCTGCCGGAGGGGAAAATAAAAATGAGGGGAAGGTCGCGTCATTAATGAGGATGGGGGGGAAAAATACATCGGCGATCAATCGGGAATTGGGCTAGAAAATCAGAAGGGGGGGGGGAGGGGGGGGGTACGGCATTAATTATGCGAGAAGAATAAGGATCATAGAATGGAGATGATGAATAAAAAGGAGAGGTGATGAGTTTGATGGTTGTTTGGACGATGGATTTTGGGAAAAAGGGTTTTTGAAAGAAATAGTTTTATATGTTTGATAGGAGTTTGAACGATATATTTTGGAATTTGAGAAAATAGTTTATATAGATAACATTATTTATAATAATAGTGAAGTGAATAAAATGAGAGGCGATGAGTTTGATGGGATTTTGGACGATAAAGTTTGGGAAATAAATATATTTAGTTATATATACCTATATATAGATAAGATATCTATGTATACACAGTATATATGTATACATGTATCTATGTATAAATATAGAAATGAATATATGTACAGTAATACCTCCAGCTACGAGTAACTTAGAATACGAGCAAAGCTGGATACGAGCATGCGCATTTGAATGGGGTTACGAGTAATGAATCGTTCTACAAACAAAAAATTGAATAGCGTATGGGCATTTTTTGTGGAAAAGTATTAACAGGACGAGCATGAAGTCAGTCACGTGACACCCATGCGCCACGAATACTGTGGTCACGCCGTGTTCACGTTATTTTCACCATATTTTCATGCCATTTTAAACAGAAGGTAAATTTGCTTTTCTATAGATACGTCTCCTTGTCAAAACTAGATTGTGGAAATTAGACGACTAATTGACCATAAAGCGTAAACTAAGTGATTCGGTGATAGCGAACGTAGTTCAGGAAAGAAAGAGCTTCCAATATTTTACCAGAAATGCTCGTGGAGGAAGATTCTTCTTCCTAGCAGGAGCCTCCTCCTCTCTCTCTCTCTCTCTCTCTCTCTCTCCTCTCTCTCTCTCTCTCTCTCCTCTCTCTCTCTCTCTCTCTCTCTCTCTCAAGCCAGCCATGAATCTCCTCTAAAGTAAAGTGCCAGTTAAATAGCCAATTATTTATATTTTTCATTAAGAATTAAGAATTTCTATCGATTTCTGATGCTATGGGTTAAAACTGTACAATAGTTACCATTACAAAACCTTTAAAAATTAGTGCTATGTGTATGTATTGACCTATGGAATATATTGAGCGAATTTTCTTCATTTCTTATTGGAAAATATTATTTGAGAATACCAGGATTTAAAGTTGCGAGATCGATCCCTGAACGAATTTAACGCGTAAACTGAGGTACTGCGGTATATAGATACATAAATATTGATCTAAATATATATATATATATATATATATATATATATATATATATATATGTACAGTATATATATATATATATATATATATATATATACGCATATATATATATATATATATATATATATATATATATATACATATATATATATATATATATATATACACACATATTTCTATGTGTACATATATGCATATATACTCACCTAAATATACATGTATGTATAGATTATACGCATACATATATGCATATATATATA
>NC_090764.1:5185827-5193327 GCF_036898095.1 Palaemon carinicauda
TAATGAAACTTGTAGGGATTGACTGTTATGTAAAAAGCTGGAAATGATAAAATTTTGGAAGGTCAAGGTTAAAGGTCAAGGCCACGGTCAAGCAAAATGTCCAATTCACGTAATCAGCCATAAGTTTGGACATCGTTGTCACAGTGACTTCAAACTTGGTTCATATTTGAGTTTATGAAAATCCACGCCAATTGATACATGTTAAGGTCAAAGGTCAAGGTCACGGTCAAGCGAAATGTCCAATTCACGCAATTAGCCATAAGTTTGGACATCGTTTTCACAAAGACTTCAAACTTGGTTCATGTTTGAGTTTATGAAAATCCACGCCAATTAATACATGTTAAGGTCAAAGGTCAAGGTCGAGAAATAAGCTTCCGTAGTGGAGGTCTTCGCTCTACTGAATGCCCCTCTAGTTGTATCATTGAGCGATGTCTAGTCACAGTTACAGGCTGTTTTGGTTATCCTTGTTTCTTGAACCAAATATGGTAATTGAGTGCTTGAGGAGTTCATGTACGAGGTGGAATACTGAAAGGAATACAGTTATTATCTAGAGTGGGCACTCAGTAGAGCGCAGACCTCCACCGCGATAGCTTATTTCTCAACCTTTTGCTCGACCTTGACCTTGACGTTTGACCTTAACATGTATTAATAGACGTAGATTTTCATACACTCGAATATGAACCAAGTTTGAAGTCTCTGTGATAACGATGTCCAATCTTATGGCTGATTGCGTGAATTGGACATTTTGCTTGACCTTCCGAAATTTAATAATTTCTAGCTTTTATATAACAGTTAACCCCTGCTAGTTTCATTACTCCACGATTAAAATTGTGGCCTGGAAGTTGTTCGAAAACAAACACACGCAAACAAACGCACAAACAGGGGCGAAAATATAACCTCCTTCCAAGTTAGTTGACGGACCTAATTAAGTTGAAAGTGAAACACCGCAATATAGTTTTTTAAGTGTAATTAATCGGATAACGACGATTTCCCAACTTGAAACGGAATGAAGAACCAGAATTGTCTATGAAGAACAAGGTAGGTGAAAACAAGCGTTCTCTAAAGTAGGATTTTTAAGGCCATAACCAATTTTTGTATACCAAGAAAGTGTATGGTGGGATTTTGGTTGATAGTAATAGAGAGTGATAGGGAACTATACTCAATTTATTTTAATGAGGCGCATTTGCACCGACTCGCAGTGGTGCCCTTTTAGCTCGGAAAGGTTTCCTGATCGCTGATTGGTTAGAATTATCTTGTCCAACCAATCACGGATCAGGAAACATTTCCAAGCTAAGAGGGTTCCCCAACGAGTCGGTGCAAATGTGCCTCACTAAAAAAATTGACTATACATAAATATAACAAATAGATCAATTGTCTTTATGGATATTTAATAGCATTTGACAAGAACGTTTACGGTGGGATTTTGTTTGATAGTAATAGATGGAGAGAAAAGGAGTTAGCATAGCAAAATATAGCAAATAGATCAAATGACTATTATATGTGTATATATATATATATATATATATATATATATATATGTACATATATATATGTAATATATATATATATATGTATATATGTATATATATACATATATATATATATACATATATATATACATATATATATGTATATGTATACATATATATATAATATATATATATATATATATATTATATATATATATATAAATATATCTATATACATATATATATATACACATATATATATTTATATATATATATATACATATATATATATTTGTATATATATATATATAAATATATATATGCATATATATATATATATATATATATATATATATATATATATACACACACATATATATATACATATACATATACATACATATAACATCCCTTCAAAGTTTCCCTTAACTAGTCAATTCCACCAACATCCACAAAACATAACTTCACCAAGTACTTACAATCTAACCAATTTATATTTGCCTACACAAACTGGGACCATCGTTTAAAACCCCCATAATACTTCTGATAAATCAAGAAGACAATGTCTATGGCGATGTTATTGCGGGGAACATTAACCGCAAACTCGGAATTTACGACAAACAGCAAAACTAGTTCGGATTCTGTTGTGGCGAACGCAAGCGAATTTAACTCTGTCTTTGCGCTAATGGTTCAGCTATATTATTTTATGAATTACATTACGTTTGAGAATATAATTTTCTTAAATAAGTTTTTTTATTCTTTTTATTTTTGCGTATTCGTGATTATTTTGGGTATTTCATTTCTCTTGCGTAGGTATCAATTATTCATATTTATTCATATTTTTTTAGATTACGATCTTATAAATGAAGATAAAATTTGAGTGAGTTGTTTATTATTATTATTATTATTATTATTATTATTATTATTATTATTATTATTATTATTACTTTTTAAGCTACAACCCCTAGTAGGAAAAGCAGAATGCCATAAACCAAAGGGCCCCAACAGGAAAAAATACCCCAGTGAGGAATGGAAACAAGGAAAAATATATTTTAGGAACAGTAACAACACGTAATCATATATTCTCTATATAAACTATATATATATAGATATATATATATACATATATATATATAATATATATATATATATATATATATATATATATATATATTTGTGTGTGTGTATATACACATATATATGCATATATGTATATGTATACATATATATATATATATATATATATATATATATATATATATATATATATATATATGCAAATTTATGTGATATCAGTCCATAAGCTTGTTATGAAACGGATATTTCATCAAAATGAACTATATAAAATAAACCAAAAAGAAAGTTGATTATCATTTTCGATTCATTGAAATTTCTTATTGATCTTATGAATCAAAAGATCTAGAAATGATAATGACTAGATAAAGTTGGTTCATTATTATTATTATTATTATTATTATCATTATTATTATTATTATTATTATTAATTTTTAAATTGTTTATTTAATACATTGTGTATGAAGATTTTCTCATTAATCAGTTTATGATTGCCTTGGTAAATTAAAAATGTTGTACCTTTCCAATATTTATGATTAATATGACCTAAAGATATGTTTATTATTAATGTTGATTACCCGTAAAGAACTTGTAATAATTAGAAAAATGGCTATGAATCATATTTTTATCAATGTTGACTACCAGTAAAAACCTTGTGATTAATATTTTTTTTTATAAATATATAATTTTCCTAGTTAGATAAGATAGTCTTTAATGTTAATAATAATCTGTACTCCAAAATGAAACCGTTGTTCTGTAGTCTTGGATAGTGTCATAGCCTCTGTACTATGGTCTTCCACTGTCTTAGATTAGAGTTCTCTTGCTTGAGGGTACACTCGGGCACACTATTGTACCTTGTTTCTATTCCTAGTGTTATTTTCAAGTTTTTTTTTTTTTCTTTTTTTTTTAGTTCATGTGTGAAATATTTATTTTAATGTTGTTATTGTTCTTAAACTTGTAATTTTCCTTATTTCCTTTCCTTACTGGGCTATTTTCCCTTTTGAAGCCCATGGGCTTATAGCATCTTGCTTTTCCAGCTAGGGTTATAGCTTAGAAAGTAATAATAGTAGTTATTACTATACGGTATTTATTGATATCACTAAACCAAAGATAATGTAGATCAAACTGAATTTGTCGTTTGATGAATATATCATAATATTGACAAATAAACAGACGATATTTATATAAATAAACACTATTATTCTTAGATATACCCCACTGCATGTTAATGTGGACAGTGCACCTCCTAAAGTACATTGTATGCATATCTTGTAGGTCTTTGAAGCACTATTAGCTGAGCCCGCTTATTATAATTCTATATCCCAGGCCTCGTTCCTTATATTTTTCTTTGATCTTTCTGTTCAGCCTAAATATGTTAATTATTTCATATGGGAACTAAAGTGTTTTCCCAAGTGACCTCCATAGCTGAATTACCTTCCCGGACCCAAATTCTGAGACCCTAAATCTTTTATCCTAATTCTGTGGCCTCAACTTTATGGCTCAAATTCTATGGCCCCCATGCTATATCCCAAACTGTATGGCCCCAATTTATATGCGTAATTCTATGACCCTAATTTTATATCCCAAATTCTATGGCCCCAATTTATATGCCTAATTCTATGCTCCCAACTGTATGACCCTGATTACATGGCCCTAATTCTGTGGTTCCAATTCCTTGACCTCAGTCATATAGCCCCAATTCTATGACCTCAATTGTATGGCCCCAATTTTATGACCTCAATCCTATGGCTCCAATTCTATGACCTCAATCTTATGGCTACAATTCTATGACCTCAATCCTATGGCTCCAATTCTATTACCTTAATCCTATGGCTCCAAATCTATGACCTCAATCCCTTGGCTCCAATTCTATGACCTCAATCATATTGCCCCAATTCTATGACCTCAATCCTATGGCCCTAATTCTATGACCTCAATCATATGGCCCTAATTCCACGACCTCAATCTTTTTGCCCCAGTTCTATGACCTCAATCCTATGGCCCTAATTCTATGACGTCAATCCTATGCCTCCAATCATATAGCCTCGATACTATGGCCCCAATTCCATGACCTCAATCCTAGGACCCTAATTCCATGACCTCAAGCCTATGGCCCTGATTCTATGGCCTCAATCCAATAGACCCAATTCTATGACCTCAAATCTGTGGCCCCAATTCCATGCCCACAATCTTATGGACCCAACTTGATGACCTCAATATTATGGCGTTAAAGGCCTTAATTCTATAACTTCTATCCTTTGCCCCTAATTATATGACCCCAATCCTATGGCCATAATTCTATGACCTCAATCCTATGACCCTAATCCTATTAACCCAAATCCATCTCCCAATATATGAAACTCGAAACAAAATCCATCTTAATATCCTGTTCGAATTCACTTCAAAAGATCTTCAATTGATTTGATCGAGGACGAATTAGGAGAATAATAATAATCCAGATGGGCGATATATTAGCTTTTCCACAGGTATTGATTCATTAACAGTAATGAAATTGTATTCAATAACGTCTTTCTAATGTAATAACACAATATTCCCCCCAGTGCTTAAGGAAGACGATGGAAGGTAATTGAAGAGAGAGGAAATTGATAAAATGACGGGCTGGCTTCGCCTGGCTATAACTCTCTCTCTCTCTCTCTCTCTCTCTCTCTCTCTCTCTCTAAGTAAATAAATTAATAAATAATATAAATATATGTAGTGTATATATTATATATATATATATATATATATATTCATATTATATCATATATATGTATATATATTACATATATATATATATATATATATATGTAATGTATATATATAAATATTTATATACACATATTATATATATACGTATATATATATATATATATATATTATATGTGTGTGCATGTGCATATATAAAATGCTTAAAACTACGAAAAATATGTACTAAAATAAGCATTACCATAAAGTAATAATTTGTAAATCGAAATGCAGCATTTTAAGAACTCTAAAAAACTACAAAATAGTTAAAACTCTTACAATTTATACTCATTAAAACACCATCGATGGGACAATAAAATCACAAATTTGCCGTTAATAATTACATTCCTATTCACGAAGCGTGGGAAGGCTTTTATATATAATTTCAAAAGTTCACTGAATATAATTAACAATGAATAACTTTCCCGATTAATAGCAAATTGGCTTAATTAGCTGCATTTAAGGATTAATTGGTAATGTACTATCAATTTAGATATGAAATTAGCCTTCATTACTCGTCCTCTAATAAAAGATAGATTTTTTCAATTAGGATATTATGTATTGTCTTTTAAAATATTATGACTGCATCGGCTAATCGTTGTTAGACAACATTGGTTTTATTAATTTGGGGCTGAATTGGTTTTATGATTTTGGGGCTGAATTGGTTTTATTAATTTGGGGCTGAATTGGTTTTATGAATTTGGGACTGAATTGGTTTTATTAATTTGGGATTGAATTGGTTTTCTGAATTTGGGATTGAATTGGTTTTATGTATTTGGGACTGAATTGGTTTTATGAATTTGGGACTGAAGTGGTTTTATGATTTTGGGTCTGGGTTGGTGTTATGTATTCAGGGCTGAATTGGTTTTATGAATTGGGCACTGAATTGGTTTTATGAATTTGGGACTGACTTGGCTTTATGAATTTGGGACTGGGTTGGTTTTATGAATTTTGGACTGGATTGTTTTTTTGAAATGGGACTTGATTGGTTTTATGAATTTGGGACTGAATTGGTTTTATGAATTTGGGACTGGGTTGGTTTTATTAAATTAGGACTGAATTGGTTTTATGAATTTGGGACTGGGTTGGTTTTATGTATTTTCGGCTGAATTGGTTTTATGAATTTGGGAATGAATTGGTTTTATGAATTTGGGACTATTGAGTTTATGAATTTGTGACTGAATTGGTTTTATGAATTTAGGACTGGGTTGGTTTTATTAATTTAGGACTGAATTGGTTTTATGAATTTATGACTGAATTGGTTTTATGAATTTGTGACTGAATTGGTTTTATGAATTTGTGACTGAATTGGTTTTATGAATTCGGGTCTGTATTGGTTTTATGAATTTGGGATTGAATTGGTTTTATGGATTTGGGACTGAATTGGTTTTATGAATTTGGGATTGAATTGGTTTTATGGATTTGGGACTGAATTGGTTTTATGAATTTAGGACTGAATTGGTTTTATGGAATTGGGACTGAATTGGTTTTATGGATTTGGGACTGAATTGGTTTTATGAATTTAGGACTGAATTGGTTTTATGGATTTGGGACTGAATTGGTTTTATGAATCTGGGACTTAATTGGTTTTATGATTTTATGATTGAATTGGTTTTATGAATTTGGGACTGAATTGGTTTTATGAATTTGGGACTTAATTGGTTTTATGAATTTTATACTGAATTGGTTTTATGAATCTGGGACTTAATTGGTTTTATGAATTTGGGACTTAATTGGTGTTATGAATTTTATACTGAATTGGTTTTATGAATCTGGGACTTAATTGGTTTTATGAATTTGGGACTTAATTGGTGTTATGAATTTATACTGAATTGGTTTTATGAATCTGGGACTTAATTGGTTTTATGAATTTGGGACTTAATTGGTGTTATGAATTTTATACTGAATTGGTTTTATGAATCTGGGACTTAATTGGTTTTATGAATTTATGACTGAATTGGTTTTATGAATCTGGGACTAGATTAGTCTTGTAAATTTGTGATCTGTGAAGTAAAAGTTAAAGAGGTTGGACAGCAAGATAGAAGAAAACGAAGTACGTGAGGCAGTAAAGTAGAAGGCTAATAAGTAGGTGCAGTTAGGAGCCGAAGGAACGCTGCAAAGATCGTTAAGTAACGCCTACAGTGCACCGCGTAAGGTGCACTCATGGCACTAGTCATAGACAACAACAACAATAATAATGATAATGATAATA
>NC_090764.1:5200827-5203182 GCF_036898095.1 Palaemon carinicauda
CTTCTAGTAGTGTCTGCAACCTCACCACCCTATTGGGCTATCTGCTAACTCATGAGCACCATTGCCTGGCCCTCTCTGGCCTTATCTTGGTGGAGATGGGTCTTGGACGCTGATCATATATATGTACAGTATGTTTTAGTCTCTAGGGCATTGTCCTGCTGGCTAGGTCATTACTGTCCTTTACCTCTGCCATTCATGAGAGTCCTTTAAACTTTCAAAGTGTCTGAATTTGATAGCGGTATGGGTAGAAGAAACTCTAGCTATGGTAAGCAGATCATCTAGGAGAAGGACACTCCAAAATCAAACCATTGTTCTCTTGTCTTGGGTAGTACCATAGCCACTGTGCTATGGTCTTCCAATCTCTTGGGTTAGAGTTCTCTTGCTTGAGGGTACACTCGGGCTCACTATTCTACCTTATTTCATTTTCCCCTTGTTTCCTTTCCTCACTGTGCTATTTTCCCTGTTGGAGCCCCTGGGCTTATAGCTTCCTGCTTTTCTGACAAGGGTTGTAGCTTAGCAAGTAATATTTATAGTTTATAAAGGAGATATTTATTTGAATGTTGTTAATTATTCTTAAGATATTTCATTTTCCCTTGTTTCCTTTCCTCACTGGGATATTTTCCCTGTTGGAGCCCCTGGGCTTATAGCATCCTGCTGTTCCAACAAGGGTTGTAGCTTAGCAAGTAATATTTATAGTTTATAAAGGAGATATTTATTTGAATGTTGTTACTGTTCTTAAGATATTTAATTTTTCCCTTGTTTCCTTTCCTCACTGGGCTGTTTTTCCTTTTGGAGCCCCTAGGCTTATAGCATCCTGCTTTTCCAACAAGGGTTTTTAGCTTAGCAAGTAATAATAATAATAATAATAATAATCTGAAGAGAATTCGTGAGTTAATTAAAACTTGAACAGAATAAAAATTTCCCTTTTTTCAATATTGCAACAGAAACCCAAAAAAAGTATTATAGATTACAGTAAAGTTCAATATTAACAAATAAATTACACTGAATTACAGTATAAGTAAGCAGATTACAGTTGATTACATTATTAGCCAATAGGTTACACTGGGGTACAGCATTAAGTAAAAAGAATTAGTTATACATTAACTAATTCTTTACTCTGGTTTAAACAATTAGCTGATAGTTTTAGATAATTAACTGTGGTAAAGTATTAGATTAACGGGGTCCTTTAACTGGCCAGACAGCACTACATTGGATTCTTCTCTCTGGTTACGGTTCACTTTCCCTTTGGCTTCACACACACCAAATAGTCTGGCATATTCTTTACATATTCTCCTCTTTCCTCATACACTGTCTTGGGTTAGAGTTCTCTTGCTTGAGGGTACACTCGAGCACGCTATTTTATCTTATTTCTTCTATTTTTTTATTTTTTATTTTTTATATTTTTGAGTTTTCATAGTTTATATTGGATATTTTTATTGTAATGTTACTGTCCTTAAAATGTTTTATTTTTCCTTGTTTTCTTTCCTCACTGGACTATGTTCCCTGTTGGAGCCCCTGGGCTTATAGCATTCTGCTTTTCCAACTAGGTTTGTAGCTTAGCAATTAATAATAATAATAATAATAATAATAATAATAATAATAATACAGTGAGTGTATTAGCTATCTGAAATTATGTAATTAGTTGAGTACAATGTCTTTAAAGCCTTCAGGTAATCTAAATTTAGTACAGTAATTCAAACATTTGAATTAACTACATATTTACCAACTATTTGTACCCCTATTTCAAGACGCCACTTTGTCGGTGCACTGGACATTCCAATTTACATTTTTCCTTCACAAATTTGTAATTGGATCCGAAATGTGATATAATTGGCTTGGCTACTAAGGTTAGCATTAGCCAATTAGCCGTTGGTCACTTTCTTTGTTTTGGCATCTGGGTTAATTCAACAAGACCAAAAAGTAATATTCCATTGTGTTCAATTAACAGCAACTTCCCTGGTGTGGTGGAATGTGGGGTTTTTGTCTGTCTGGAGGTTTAGTGTTGTTCTCGTTTGGGTGTTTGATTTAGTGGTGTTTCTTAGTTTTGGGAATATGGTTTAGTGTTGTTTCTCTTGGGAATACGATTTAAGTGGTGTTTCTTTTTTTTGGGAATACGATTTAAGTGCTGTTTCTTACTTTTGGGAATATATTTTGGTGGTGTTTCTTACTTTTGGGAATATGGTTTAAGTGGTGCTTCTTACTTTTAGAAATATATTTTAGTGCTGTTTCTTACTTTAAGGAATGTACTTTAGTGTTGTTTCTTGCTTTTGGGAATATGCTTCAGCGGTGTTTTTCAGTTTTGGGAATATATTTTAGTGTTGTTTCTTTTTAAGATATACCATAATGTTGTTTCCC
>NC_090764.1:5211182-5213682 GCF_036898095.1 Palaemon carinicauda
CTTCAAACTACCAAAATATTACGCCAGTATACGCAAGAATCATTATTTCAGTTTATCTTCAAACTACCAAAATCTTACGCCAGTATACGCAAGAATCATTATTTCAGTTTATCTTCAAACTACCAAAATCTTACGCCAGTATACGCAAGAATCATTATTTCAGTTTATCTTCAAACTACCAAAATCTTACGCCAGTATACGCAAGAATCATTATTTCAGTTTATCTTCAAACTACCAAAATCTTACGCCAGTATACGCAAGAATCATTATTTCAGTTTATCTTCAAACTACCAAAATCTTACGCCAGTATACGCAAGAATCATTATTTCAGTTTATCTTCAAACTACCCAAAATATTACGCCAGTATACGCAAGAATCATTATTTCAGTTTATCTTCAAACTATCAAAATATTACGCCAGTATACGCAAGAATCATTATTTCAGTTTATCTTCAAACTATCAAAATATTACGCCAGTATACGCAAGAATCATTATTTCAGTTTATCTTCAAACTATCAAAATATTACGCCATTATACGCAAGAATCATTATTTCAGTTTATCTTCAAACTATCAAAATATTACGCCAGTATACGCAAGAATCATTATTTAAGTTTATCTTCAAACTACCAAAATATTACGCCAGTATACGCAAGAATCATTATTTCAGTTCATATTCAAACTAACAATATATTACGCCAATATACGCAGTCGATTATATGTCATTATACGCACGCCATTATGATAAAAAACTCATCTTTGATAATAACTTCCTAAACAAAACATAATCCAGAGCATACACACACAGATGTGCGTGTGTTCATACGCTACACATACATACCTAAAAAAAACACAATTCCAAGCGTATGTTCATAAGCCACACATACACACCCACCTAAAAAACACAATCCCAAGCGTATGTTCATAAGCTACACATACACACCCACCTAAAAAACACAATCCCAAGCGTATGTTCATAAGCTACACATACACACCCACCTAAAAAACACAATCCCAAGCGTATGTTCATAAGCTACACATACACACCCACCTAAAAAACACAATCCCAAGCGTATGTTCATAAGCTACACATACACACCCACCTAAAAATCACAATTCCAAGCGTATGTACATAAGCTACACATACACATCCACCTAAAAAAAACACAATTCCAAGCGTATGTTCATAAGCCACACATACACACCCACCTAAAAAACACAAACACCCAAGCGTATGTTCATAAGCCACACATACACACCCACCTAAAAATCACAATTCCAAGCGTATGTTCATAAGCTACACATACACACCCACCTAAAAATCACAATTCCAAGCGTATGTTCATAAGCTACACATACACACCCACCTAAAAAACACAATCACAAGCGTATGTTCATAAGCTACACATACACACCCACCTAAAAATCACAATTCCAAGCGTATGTTCATAAGCTACACATACACACCCACCTAAAAATCACAATTCCAAGCGTATGTTCATAAGCCACACATACACACCCACCTAAAAATCACAATTCCAAGCGTATGTTCATAAGCTACACATACACACCCACCTAAAAAAACACAATTCCAAGCGTATGTTCATAAGCCACACATACACACCCACATACGAACGCACACCTTCAATCGATGGTCAATGAAGCCGAGTTTGATAGATGGTCCATCTAAACCAGGACCCACTCTACCACACACAACATAACCAACAGTATTTTCCTGTTGTATCGGTACAGGAAGATCTATATATACAGTTGATTTATACAGTAGAGGATTGCTTACAGAGCCACATTCCAGGAAAAGGCGTATTTTCTTTTCCTTTCAAGACAAGAATTTTATTCTTATTATTTGGTTTTTGGTTAAAGACAATTTATATTTCTTTCTCTCTTGGTAAAAGATTTTTAAATTGTTTTGTTTTTAATGGAAAAATTAATGGTCATTGTTTTCTTTTCCTTTCAAGACAAGAATTTTATTGGCTTATTGTTTGGTTTTTGGTTAAAGACAATTTATATTTCTTTCTCTCTTGATAAAAGATCTTAAAATTCTTGTTTGGTTTTTAATGGAAAAATTAATGCTCATCGTTTTCTTTTCCTTTCAAGACAAGAAATTTATTCTTATTGTTTGGTTTTTGGTCAAAGACAATTTATATTTCTTTCTCTCTTGATAAAAGATTTTTAAATTGTGTTTTGTTTTTAATGGACAATTTAATGAATTTTCTTTTTCTTTCAAGACAAAAGTTTGTTTTTCTCCTGAGTTTTGATAAAAAAACATTTTTGGGCCAACAATATGGCAATACTGTTTGTTAAAATATTTTTTTTTTATTATTTAAAATAATTGGGATATAAATCAGCCCATTTAATAGCAAAATACAAATAAAACTATTAGAATAGATTATGAATTAAAAAAATATGTAAAATTAAATATATTTTATTTTTATTCACAGAAAAATATTTCATATAAAATATCCTGAATCTAAAAAGATTATT
>NC_090764.1:5216182-5221182 GCF_036898095.1 Palaemon carinicauda
CCAACATGTGCATCAAACTTCCAACATTTGCTAGACCCTGGTCTACTCCAATTCTACCACCCACTAGTCCACTCAACTTTACACAAGAACCAGCGCTTAAAGGGGACAAAAAAAGGGGCGTATGTCTAGCAATCTCACACCTCCTACACAAAGAGAGAGAGAGAGAGAGAGAGAGAGGGAGAGAGAGAGAGCCGTCATGTGATGACATGAGCGCCCAAGGGACGAGTAATCTATGGAAGCAAGTGCAAGTGGAGGTCCGCGCTGTTGCCAAGTCTCGCCCTCTCTGGAGAGGCTCATTATGCAGCGTTGCCAGATGTATCTTTTTTTTTTAATGGATTGAGAGCATGGCCTTAATTGATAGCGATTGTTGTTGTTGTGGTTGTTGTTGTTATTAGTAAAGATTAAGAATATTAACAACGCTCTTAACAGCTAATATCAATATCATTACTACAACTATTATTATTATTATTATTATTATAATTATTATGAAGACTAAGAATGTTAACAGAACTCTAAGAAAACTACTATTATAACTACAATGATTAAAATCACACAAAATTATTAAACAATAATACTGATTAATATAAAAACAAACAATTTTGTACAAAAACAAAACAAACAAAAACATTAAATGTAAACAAAACATCAATATTTATCAAAAAACACTTCGTTCAAACATTGTCAAAGATAAACACGAAATATTCCTAGAAAAAATAAAATAAAACACTGATAAAACCATAAAAAAAGTCAAATTACTATTTCTTTTTCAACTCCAATGGAATCCATTGCAATTAGACCTCGCCAATGATAATGGAGGAAGGACGAATTGAAAAAATTGCATCAGGGGTACCAACAGAAAATCCATGACAGTGTTACCAACATAATTACGACTGCGGACGCAATTTTTGATTACTGAGGCGGTTTTTATCTTCGAGTTAATCATAATTCGTAATGAAGACTCGTTAATAGTAATGAAACAAACGTGTAATTAGAAATAAAAAACTTATTCGTGGTAAAGTATCGAAAAAAATATCGTATATATCAGGGGTGCCAACCTATCCGGGGAAAAAATATCAGTGGTTCCAACCTAACCGGATAAAAGTCAGTGCTGCCAACGTTTCGATGGGAATAAGTGTTGCCAACGTTAGGGAGAAATTTATGGAGGAGAGAGAGTGAGAGAGAGAGAGAGAGAGAGAGAGAGAGAGAGAGAGAGAGAGAGAGGAGAGAGAGAGAGAGGCATAATTCATCCATCGAATTCCTATGAACATATTCAAGAATCTGATCCGTTTATCCCCAAACGTGGCGTTGCAATAATTCTGGGAATATCGACGTCGACGAATGAATGATGAGAGAGAGAGAGAGAGAGAGAGAGAGAGAGAGAGAGAGAGAGAGAGGTATTTTGTACTCAACATTCAACCCACAAACATACACACACACATATATGTATGTATATATATATATATATATACAGGGTATATATATATATATATATATATATATATATACATATATATATATATACACACACACATATATATATATATATATATATATATATATATATATATATATATATATATATATACCCTGTATATATATATATATATATATATATATATATATATATATATATATATATACATACATATATACACCCTGTATATATATACACACACACACACATATATATATATATATATATATATATATATATATAGATAGATAGATAGATATAGATATACAACTCAAAATTCAAAATTCAAATCCACCCGCCAGTCCCCATACAATATACACCCCCGAGCATATAAAAAAAAAATCCTTTACATAACCACCAACTCCTTAAATAGATTAACAAAGCGAACCACTCATCACTATTCATATGGAAGCAGCAACATGCAGATTCGACCTCTCGAACTCAAGTCCCTCCTCCCACAGCCAATTAAAACGTATCAAAAAGCCCCACACTTGTTCCCAGATGACTTCTTATCAGAGTAACCCAAGATGACTGGCTCTAATAATCCACTGAAGTTTCAACAGTCGTCTCTTCTTCTTCTTCTTCTCCTTCTTCTTCTTCTTCTTGTCTGTGTGTCTCACACGACCTACACTTGTAAACGGTGCTCCATATATGGGTTAGTGTGGGGGGTACTCATTGCCAGTGGTAGTAGTCGACCTTCAGAGATGCATAGTCTCTGACTCAGAAGGGATCTCTCTCTCTCTCTCTCTCTCTCTCTCTCTCTCTCTCTCTCTCTCTCTCTCTCTCTCTACATTGTACTGCAGCTGCACACACCATTATAGTAAGACACCCATCTAGAATAAGAGTCCAATTTTGGGCTCCAAGTGTTCAGAAGGATATAGGCTGGAAGCAGTACAAGCTAGGGTTTCCAAATTCTTTTTCAGCCTTCAATAACTCAACGAGTTTTAAATAGATCTACGTGTTTCCTATTATAGACATTTCGCATACAATATAAATCATCGTTTACGTAGATAATGTACCAACCATGTGTCACACGATCGTACATAGTTCATTTTGTGTATGTATTATGCTTGTACCTTCGCTCTTCCCTCGCACTGAAAAGAGCCTGAATAAACATGTCTGTTTTTTTCATCGGTAACTGTCAATTTCAAACATGAAAATTCTTGTTGCCTTGAGCTTTAGTATATAAAGGAGAGTGTTCTATAATAAACTCACTCAGTTGCTTCCATCCTGTCTTTGAGTCACAACCTTCTCTCGGCCCGTCACAATAATATAATTCCCAGTTATCAAAAGGAAATAACTAAAAAATAATTTCCCAAAATCTAAACCACTAAAATACATTCCTTGATGAGAGACAACACCAAAACGTATTTCCCTACTGGAAACAACACTCAAATATACTTCCCCATAAGAGATATTACTTAAACTCATTTCACAATGGGAAACAACATTATGGTATATCTTAAAAAGAAACAACACTAAAATATATTCCCAAAACTGAAAAACACCGCTGAAGCATATTCCCAAAAGTAAGAAACAACACTAAAGTACATTCCTTAAAGTAAGAAACAGCACTAAAATATATTTCTAAAAGTAAGAAGCACCACTTAAACCATATTCCCAAAAGTAAGAAACACCACTAAAATATATTCCCAAAAGTAAGAAACACCACTTAAAACGTCTCCCCAAAAGCTACAACACTAAACCATATTCCCAAAACTAAGAAACACTACTAAATCAAACACCCAAACGAGAAACAACACTAAACCTCCAGACACACAAAAATCCAGCATTCCACCACACCAGGGAAGTTGCTGCTAATTGAACACAATGGAATATTACTTTTTGGTCTTGTTGAATTAACCCAGATGCCAAAACAAAGAAAGTGACCAACGGCTAATTGGCTAATGCTAACCTTAGTAGCCAAGCCAATTATATCACATTTCGGATCCTATTACAAAATTTGTGAGGGAAAAATGTAAATTGGAATGTCCAGTGCACCGACAAAGTGGCGTCTTGAAATAGGGGTACAAATAGTTGGTAAATATGTAGTTAATTCAAAGTTTGAATTACTGTATCAAATTTAGATCATCTGAAGGCTTTAAAGATATTGTACTCAACTAATTAACTAATTTCAAATAGCTAATACACTCACTGTATTATTATTATTATTATTATTATTATTATTAATTGCTAAGCTACAACCCTAGTTGGAAAAGCAGGATGCTATAAGCCCAGGGGCTCCAACAGGGAAAATAGCCCAGTGAGGAAAGGAAACAAGGGAAAATGAAATATCTTAAGAATAATTAACAACATTCAAATAAATATCTCCTTTATAAACTATAAATATTACTTGCTAAGCTACAACCCTTGTCAGAAAAGCAGGAAGCTATAAGCCCAGGGGCTCCAACAGGGAAAATAGCACAGTGAGGAAAGGAAACAAGGGGAAAATGAAATATCTTAAGAACAGTAACAACATTCAAATAATAGCTCCTTTATAAACTATAAATATTACTTGCTAAGCTACATTATTAGGTAGTAGGTTGGCCAGGGCACCAGCCGCCCGTTGAAATACTACCGCCAGAGAGTTATGGGGTCCTTTGACTGGCCAGACAGTACTACATTGGATCCTTCTCTCTGGTTACGGTTCTTTCTCTTTGCCTACACATACGCTGAATAGTCTGGCCTATTCTTTACAGATTCTCCTCTGTCCTCATACACCTGACAACACTGAGATCTCCAAACAATTATTCTTCGCTCAAGGGGTTAACTACTGCACTGTATTTGTTCAGTGGCTACTTTCCTCTTGATAAGGGTAGAAGAGTCTCTTTAGTTTTGGTAAGCAGCTCTTCTAGGAGAAGGACACTCCAAAATCAAACCATTGTTCTCTAGTCTTGGATAGTGCCATAGCCTCTGTACCATGGTCTTCCACTGTCTTGGGTTAGAGTTCTCTTGCTTGAGGGTACACTCGGGCACACTATTCTATCTGATTTCTCTTCTTGTTTTGTTAAAGTTTTTATAGTTTATATAGGAAATATTTGTTTTAATGTTGTTACTCTTCTTAAAATATTTTATTTTCCTTCTTTCCTTTCCTCACTGGGCTATTTTCCCTGTTGGGGCCCCTGGGCTTATAGCATTCTGCTTTTCCAACTAGGGTTGTAGCTTAGCAAGTAATAATAATAATAATAATACAACCCTAGTTGGAAAAGCAGAATGCTATAAGCCCAGGGGCTCCAACAGGGAAAATAGCCCAGTGAGGAAAGAAAACAAGGAAAAATAAAATATTTTAAGAACAGTAACATTGAAATAAAAATATCCAATATAAACTATAAAAACTCAACATAAAAAAAGAATAGGAGAAATAAGATAAAATAGTGTGCTCGAGTGTACCCTCAAGCAAGAGAACTCTAACCCAAGACAGTGTATGAGGAAAGAGGAGAATATGTAAAGAATATGCCAGACTATTTGGTGTGTGTGAAGCCAAGGGGAAAGTGAACCGTAACCAGAGAGAAGGATCCGATGTAGT
>NC_090764.1:5228682-5231182 GCF_036898095.1 Palaemon carinicauda
CATAAGTGTCTTAACATAAAACACTTTCTTATATCTAGTTTTCTCTCTCTCTCTCTCTCTCAAATTAGCTTATACCATGGCTTCATTAGCAAGAGAGAGAGAGAAAGAGAGAGAGAGAGATCAGTGCTCCGAATTGACAGAGCACTGATCTCTCTCTCTCCCTCTCTCTCTCTCTCTCTCTCAAGGATATGAAATATCCAACCACCCACACATAAGACTGCAGGCATTTGACCTTCTAATATGCTGCAAGTAAATCGGGGCAGCATTTAACGCGTAGAACATGAGTCTATAAACACTCTCTCTCTCTCTCTCTCTCTCTCTCAGCGGAGAAAGACATGTGTTCAATCCCTCGTTTAGTTGAAAAGCCTGAATTTTTTGGTTCTCTCTCTCTCTCTCTCTCTCTCTCTCTCTCTCTCTCTCAGCGCAGAAGGACTAGGGTTCGATCCCTCTTTTATTTGAAAAGCCTGATTTTTTTTGTTGATTTGAGAAGTGAATATGTACCTGATTGTGAGTCAGCTATTGTGGGTAAAGGTTAGAGAGAGAGAGAGAGAGAGAGAGAGAGAGAGAGAGAGAGAGAGAGAGTTAATCAGTACATCATCAACATCATTATTATATATACAATTATCCTTTTGAGGTGAATGCTAACATCTCTCTCTCTCTCTCTCTCTCTCTCTCTCTCTCTCTTTCCTGTTTATCATTGGCAATGTGCTATTCTCTTTAATGCCATTAATAGCTTGAGCAATGTGTCCCCCAGGCAATGATTCAATAGAGAGAGAGAGAGAGAGAGAGAGAGAGAGAGAGAGAGAGAGATTGATTTTAGACCCTTCTGTTATCGCAATGACATAGGAGCAAACTTTGGTGATTTTTCTTAGTCTTAAATAACCATTTCGGGTTATTGATAGTTGCCTAATTTGCGCATATTTGTGGCCAATTATAAGTTTGCACAACTTGCAAGTTTTGTAGTATTGCAATTGAATACTGATTATCATTATTATTATTATTAATATTATTATTATTATTATTGATATAATTATTGTTTTTTTTTTCACCGATTAAAAATCCCATTTGATTTCGTCTGAATATTCGTAATATATATCTTATTAATCATTACAAATATTATTATTCTTCCTACGACAACATATATGCAAATTCTTTTATAAAAAAAAAAAAATTTAGTACATTTTGATAGCGGATAATGAAAAAAAACGTTTGGTTTCTAATGTAATTTTAAAACATTTTTTTTTACTGATTAATTTACTATCCTTAATGAGCTGATCTCTCTCTCTCTCTCTCTCTCTCTCTCTCTCTCTCTCTCTCTCTCTCTAAAATAGACCTGGACTTTTCATTAGAAACCACTTTTTTCCTTATTTGTATAGGTTGAGTTTGTTTATATTCACAATAAACTAGCATCAAAAGGCACATTTAAAATAAATAAAGAATTAAAATATATTTTCTATTTATAGTAAACCCATACAAATCAAAACCACGTGTCCAATGCCCGCCATTATGGCGTCCCACTTTGGCCGTTATGATGTCACACACTGATTCAAATTTCAAACGTGCGGCGGCCATCTTTGTTTACGGTTGAGGCTACCGGCGGTAGTGGCGCCTTGAGGGGGAAAAGAGGGAGCGAATGAGGACGAGGGAGACGGAGGGAGGGTGCTAGAGGGAGGGAGGGAGAGAGAGAGGGATGGAGGATAAATGGAGATTGACGGACAGCTGCAGATGGATGGATAGAGTTGAGGATTATAAGTAGCTCTTAAGGATATTGTTGTGACTAAGCCTAGCTTGGGGATATGCAGTTGGTGGGTGAGAAGGATTTATATGTGTGTGATAATATATATGTATATAAATATATATATATATATATATATATATATTATATATATATATATATGTATATAAATATATATATATATATATATATATATAAATATATATATATATATATATATATATATATATATATATATATAATATTTCTTCCCAAAAGCGAAATTTTCATCCAAATTTTTTTTTCGATCAGTTTTTAAATCATAAAACAAATATTCTAATTTTCTAATAAAATAAACTATTTTACAATTAATATTTTGGACGTAAAAAATATGTAAAAATTATATTATGGATTGTAAAATAACATATAAAAATCATGTTTATTCACAGAGAATTTCTTTGAAAATTAAATAATTGGAGAAAATTTTTATTATATAAATAAAAGTTTAAAAAAAAATCAACTGGACCAAGAAACCGGGTCCCGAAGTTAGGTAAAGTAACTCCGGTTAAATGGTCCGCAAGCCAATTGAACCAGATAAGCCAGGCCGAAAAAAAAAACTTTCAACATTGATAAAAAAACAATTAATTTTGGTTTTACAGGACAATAGTGTTTTCTAAGTATTGTTTTTCAATGGTATTTGGTAGTAGACTTAATATTCCTTTTCAGTTTCGAGGCACCTAAAGGGTTAACTAGGCTATATATTCTTGCAGATGCACCTAAAGGGTT
>NC_090764.1:5236182-5241182 GCF_036898095.1 Palaemon carinicauda
GGAACAAAGTAGACTGAATGTGTCAGTTGAAAAGCTACCGGATACCCGTGAAATAAGGTTAAGTTTTCTTAGTAGGACGATTTTGCACGGTTCGTATTTCCATTTTGAAGTTTATATGCTTTGAAATGGTCTTGTGGGAAATGGAATTACATGAATTTATTATGTAAATGTAATGTGAAATGATAAATATAAATCTTAATACTGATAAAAACGTCTCTTTATATGAATAAAATTGTGGATTATCATGGAATTATATGAATTTATTATGTAAATGTAATGTGAAATTATAAATATAAGAATTAATACTGATAAAAACGTATCTTTAAATTAATAAAATTGTGGCCTAATCATAGAATTACATGAATTTATTATGTAAATGTAATGTGAAATAATAAATATAAATCTTAATACTGATAAAAACGTATCTTTACATGAATAAAATTGTGGCTTAATCATGGAATTACATGAATTTATTATGTAAATGTAATGTGAAATGATAAATATAAATCTTAATACTGATAAAAACGTATCTTTATATGAATAAAATTGTGGCTTAATCATGGAATTACATGAATTTACTATGTAAATGTAATGTGAAATAATAAATATAAGAAATAAAACTGATAATCATGGAATTATATGAATTTATGTGAATGTAATGTGAAATAATAAACATAAGACTTAATACTGATAAAAACGTATCTTTATATGAATAAAATTGTGACATAATCATGGAATTATATGAATTTATTATGTAATTGAAATGTGAAATAATAAATATAAGAATTAATACTGATAAAAATTATCTTTATGTAAATAAAATTGTGGGTGAACTAAACTTAACATTATTCTTACTAATACTTTACTTTGCAAATTATTCACTACTATTGTTAGCTAGCTAACTGTGATCATTATTCTTCTACCATCTTAACAATAAGCTAAATAAGGAAATTATCTAATAATAATAATAATAATAATAATAATAACTTATAATAATAATAACAATAATAATAATAATAACTTATAATAATAATAATAATAATAATAATAATAATAATAATAATAATAATAATAACCCTAGTTGGAAAAGCAAGATGCTATAAGTCCAATGGCTCCAACAGGGAAAATAGCCCAGTGAGGAAAGGAAATAAGGAAATAAATAAGCTACAAGAGAAGTAATAAATATTCAAAATAGAATATTTTAAGAACAGTAACAACATTAAATTAGATCTTTTATATATAAACTATAAAACTTCGAAACAAGCAAGATGATGAGAAATTAGATAGAATAGTGTGCCCCAGTGTACCCTCAAACAAGAGAACTCTACCCCAAGACAGTGGAAGGCCATGGTACAGAGGCTATGGCACTACCCAAGACTAGAGAACAATGGTTTGATTTTGGAGTGTCCTCCTAGAAGAGCTGCTTACCGTAGCTAAGGAGTATCTTCTACCCTTATTATTATTATTATTATTATTATTATTATTATTATTATTATTACTACATTCGTGTATGCGTCCCGTTAAAAATGGCACAAGCATTCCAGAAATGGTTTCTCCAAAGCAAGGTTAAAACGTTTCTTTCTTCATAATATACGTAAAAATGTTTTCTCCCTCAAAGCAATGTAGCAAAGTTTCCTTTATCAAAACAATACTGGAACGTTTTCTGTATTTGAGCAGGGAAGAAAAGTTTTCTTAATCAAAGCAAAGCACAAAGGCTTGCAAATTTGAAGCAAGGCAGAAACGTTTGCACCCTTGAAGCAAGGCAGGAACGTTTGCACCCTTGAAGCAAGACAGGAACGTTTGCACCCTTGAAGCAAGGCAGGAACGTTTGCCCCTTTGAAGCAAGGCAGAGACGTTTGTCCCTTTGAAGCAAGGCAGAAACGTTTGCCTCTTTGAGGCAAGGCAGAAACGTTTACCCCTTTGAAGTAAGGCAGAAACGTTTGCACCCTTGAAGCAAGGCAGAAACGTTTGCACCCTTGAAGCAAGGCAGAGACGTTTGTCCCTTTGAAGTAAGGCAGAAACGTTTACCCTTTATGAAGCAGGACGGGGAACGTTTCCTCCCTCAAAGAACTGCAAAGAAATGATCTCCCCGAGTCCAATGTGAAACTGCAGATTTGCTCAATTGATGGTCGAGATGACAAGTCAACATTCGCCCGTCTCGTTCTCTACACCCACTCCACAACATTCATTTAAGGGATGTAATGTACACTGGCTGAATAGTACACCCTTTACACATCCCCTGAGGGTGTACATCCAGTAGTACCCCCCTCTCATATCAAACCGCATACCATAATCTTCACACAGGATGTATTCAACTCGGGCCCATACTATGCGGGTTAAGAACAACGGTCCTCTCTCTCTCTCTCTCTCTCTCTCTCTCTCTCTCTCTCTCTCTCTCTCTCTCTCTCTCTCTGGGAAGGACACAGTGTCACGTGTTGTATGTCAGACGAACATCCCTCTTGAAATGTAACCCTCGTGGTTCGTCTCCCGTTTGAACTCTCGAACGCGTTCGGGTGAAAAGATGGGCCGTTCTAAGGCTTCTTTTTTCTGTCAGGGTTGATATGGGCTGAGATCTACTTTAGACTTTAGACTTTAGACATTAGACTTTAGACTATAGACTTTAGACTTTGATAGGGTCTTTTAAGTTCGCGATACGCGGATTTTAATCGTGTTCGAGACTTGTAATTCGAGTGGATTACTATTATTATCATTATTATTATTATTATTATTATTATTATTAATAGCTGAACTACTACCCTAGTTGGAAAAGCAGGATGCTATAAGCCCAAGGGCTCCAACAGGGAAAATAGTCCAGTGAGGAAAGAAAATAAGGAAATAAATAAACTACAAAATAAGTAATGAACAATTAAAATAACACATTTTAAGAACAGTACCAACACTAAAATAGATCTTTCATATATAAACTATAAAAAGAGACTTATGTCAGCCTGTTCAACATAAAAACATTCGATATAACAGTTCAACATAAAAACATTCAATGCAACAGTTCAAAATAAAAACAGTTCAGCATAAAAGCGTTCAATGCAACAGTTCAACATAAAAAACATTCGATGCAACTGTTGAACATAAAAACATCCAATGCAACAGTTCAGCATAAAAACATTCAATGCAACAGTTGAACATAGAAACATTCAATGCAACAGTTGAACATAGAAACATTCAATGCAACAGTTGAACGTAGAAACATTCAATGCAACAGTTGAACATAGAAACATTCAATGCAACAGTTGAACATAGAAACTTTCAATGCAACAGTTCAACATAAAAACATTCAATACAACAGTTGAACATAGAAACTTTCAATGCAACAGTTCAACATAAAAACATCCAATGCAACAGTTCAACCTAAAAAAACCTTCGATACAAGTCTAAACTTTTGCAAGAATGAACTGAAACTTGAACTATTTTAACTCTCACATCTTTGCAAAAGCCCAAAGCCTCAAGTTTCTCTCTTTGCAACAATGACGAATGAATGCATTCATTCGTCTGCTGTCCTTCAACCCGATTTGCAAGAGAGCTCATCATTGAATCAAGTTACATCGTCGGTTGCAACAGCAGGAAATTAAAGCTAAGTACTCGGTATTGATACTGGTGTGTGTGCAATGGCAGGAAACGAGTGTAAGTACTGGGCCTTCACACTGACGACTAGCGATTGCAGGGAATGAGTGCAAGTACTCGATTTTCGCAGCATTTGACAATTACGCGATATTGTGCTAAATTGTCCCTATAGTAAGTAATTGTGATGTAAGTACATGCTCTTTACAGTAATGGCTTTTATATGGATATGGCATCAAGCTTTCACAGTATTGATTTACAACCAATTGAGAGTAAATAAGTAAGATCATTTATCAATTATGCTCTATATATATATACATACATATATATATATATATATATATATATATATATATATATATATATATTATCTTTCCTCGTGGCTGAGTGGTATGGTCACTGGCATACAGATATCCTGGACCAGGGTTCAAATCCCGGCCGGTCTGATATTATAGTCTTTGGGTGATTCCGCCTGGGGCTCTGATCCCGAGGTCGTTAAGAGAATCCAGACTTTAATGTATTAATATATATGGCTTATTTGAAATATATATATATATATATATATATATATATATATATATATATATATATATATATATATATATATATATATATATGTAAGCCATATATTATATTCCTCCTAATATCTGTCTTCTCTCTACCTCGGGTTTTGTGGCTGAGTTACTAAGTCAATGGAACCTAAGTTCCTTGGGCCCAGGTTCGATTCCCCGGTCGACCAGAAGCTATTTTCCTTGAGTTGATTCCCCCTTGGGTCTCTGATCCCGAGGTAGAGAGAGAATCCACGTATTAGGAGGTATATAATATATGGCTTATATGAATATAAAAAAAAAACTTATAAATCAGTAAAATTATCATATAGGCATCTCTGGGATAGGGGGAGACGAAGTAGTCTTACCCTGGTAAGAGGATAGCACGCATTTGTGTATATCCATCTAAATATCTATCCTTCATTTTTGCCGGGTCGCATACACTAGTTCAATATATTCAGGAATAACAATTAATACCATCAATCACCAATACACAAAAATTTCCCATCCATAACACAAAGCAAAATTGAAAGTGATTCTTGAAAAAAAAAATATCAATTGAAAAGCTTCCTTGTTTCCTGCCCTCACTAGGCTATTTTCCCTGTTGGGGCCCTGGGCTTATAGCATCCTGCTTTTCCAACTAGGGTTATAGCTTAGCCAGTATTATTAATAATAATAATAATAATAATAATATTAATATTAAATAATAATAATAATATTAAATAATAATAATAATAATAATAATAATATTATTATTAAATAATAATAATAATAATAATGATAATAATATTAAATAATAATAATAATAATAATATTAAATAATAATAATAATAATAATAGTGATAATAAATAATGATAATAATAGTGATAATAATA
>NC_090764.1:5246182-5250240 GCF_036898095.1 Palaemon carinicauda
AGGTCGATAACTCAGACCACACATATATGTGTCCGTTTGTGTGTATGTATATATATATATATATATATATATATATATATATATATATATATATATATATGTATATATATACATATGTTATATATATAAGTGTATATATACATGTATATATATACATATATAAATATTATATATATATATATATATATATATATATATATATATAGAGAGAGAGAGAGAGAGAGAGAGAGAGAGAGAGAGAGAGAAAATCATATTTTTTTCATATTACTAACAGATTCGCAACCTCTAGACTATTATCGTAATCGTTAAGGACCTGGGAGGCCATTCCGCTCCCCAGACCTAAAAAATTAAAAATGAAATAATAGTCCAGACAATTTTTTCTAGAGACCACTTGAAGACGACGGGTCTCTCTTCATTCCAAGAGTCCAATTGGAGTTGAAACAAGAACCGCAGACCATTTTATCGATTCGGTCCCAGCCAGTATCAGTCCAGCAAGTTTCGAGTTACGTTTGGTTGATAAAAGGCGCAACTGTCTAATTGTTTCCTGAAAGACTTTTTGCAACACAACACCATTTGGCAGCTGGAACAAATCGCTGCTGTATCTTACAGAATGAATTTGTGGGCTATCGAGTTAAATTTGCCTGCGTTTATTCATGTATTTATCAGTTTATTTATCTATTTGTCAAATTTTAGCACCATATAGATATGATCTGGAAGAACTCATTGAATCTATTACTATACAGTAGATCCATTCACAGTCAACAAATGAAAGAGGGACAGCTTGGTCCGTAGACTTATCTAAACAACACTAAAATATACTAAATTCATTCTTTCTTCACACCACACAACCCACCAAATCCTTCTTCGCCAACCCACCCCGCATGAATTAACCATCAATAACCTTAATAACAACCACAACAAGAAAAATAACAACAACAACAACAACCCAGCATAACCATGGCAAGCACATCCAAATTACCCAAACACAACATGATCGCAGCATTGATACCACCTTCCCGGAGTTTAATAAATTCTAATTCGTGAATGAAGGATATTGCAGGATATTACGAGTTTGGCAGGATTCCATCCTGTGAACTTTATATGCAAAGGAGTTCGGCATAGTCCCGGATGTGTGGGTTCCTCCAGTTGGGCAGATTGAAGCTGCTTGATTCAATAATTACTTTTTAAGAGTTCTCTTGCTTGAGGGTACACTCAGGCATAATTTTTCTATCTCATTTCTCTTCCTCTTCCTTTTTTTAAGTTTTTATAGTCTATAAATAGATCTTATTTTAACGTTACAATTATTGATATATATATTTTATTTGTCCAATTATTTCTCTTGTAGTTTATTTCTTTATTTCCCTTCCTCACTGAGCTATTTTCCCTATTGGAGCCCTTGGGCTTATAGCATCCTGCTTTGTCAACTAGGGTTGTAGCTTAGCAAGTAATAATAATAATAATAATAATAATAATAATAACATTGTCGAGTCTCTAGGGCATTGTCTCTCTGACCCTCCCATATTATTATTATCATTATTATTATTATTATTATTATTATTATTACTTGCAAAGCTACAACCCTAGTTGGAAAAGCAAGGATGTTATAAGCCAGGGGGGGCTCCAACAGGGAAAATAGCCCAGTGAGGAGAGGAAGCAAGGAAAAATAAAATATTTCAAGAACAGTAACAACATTAAAATGAATATTTCCTATATAAACACCTTCATAAATCTCTCTCTGGGTTCCTTCCTACCTTGTTTCTTAAGAAACTTCAAACACTAAAACCGGGTCCCCTCTCACCACTGTCAAAACTCCCACACCTAACTTCTCCTTCACCACCTTTCCTGCCCTTCTGACTCAGTGCACTTAATCCTTACATCCCAAGTCAATAATCCTATAATCCTGTTGAAGAAACTGCTATATCCACCCGATGCTGCCACTGTTGCCATAACTATGGCCATCATTTTTGTGAGATAGTGCAATTTCTTACGATTCGCGGAAGTTTTTCCTATGTTTTTTCTGATCAGATGCGTTCTTCTTAAGATGTGTTTTATGTTTCGTTCTATATTCGTCCACAGGATGCCAGAGAACTCCTAATCAATCAATCAATCTATATTCGTCTTTATTTAATGTATATAATCATAATTTTACCCATGATAGAATGTCAATCGTTATAATAAATCTATCATCATCATCATTATTATTATTATTATTATTATTATTATTATTATTATCCTAATTTTTATTATTATTATTATTATTATTATTATTATCATTATTATTATTATCATCGTCATCATCATTATTATTATTATTAATTACTAAGTTACAACCATAGTTGGAAAAACAGGATGCTATAAGCCCAGGGGCTCCAACAGGGTAAATAGCCCACTGAGGACAGGAAATAAGGAGAGATGGAATAATGTACCCAAGTGTACCCTCAAGCAAGAGAACTCTAATCCAAGACAGCGAAAGCCATGGTACAGAGGCTACGGCACTACCAAAGACTAGAGAACAATGGTTTGATTTTGGAGTGTCCTAGAAGAGCTGTTTACCATAGCTAAAGAGTCTCTTCTACCCTTATTAAGGGAAAAGTAGCCACTGAAGAATTACAGTGCAGTAGTTAACCTCTGGAGTAAAAGAATTTAATTGATTTACAATACGAAAAAATAACTTGTACCACATGTGTTTCATACACGTTCGAAGACTGTAATGTTATTGTTTTTTCATCTCTAGCTCTCCCCAGCACCGATAATAGAAACCTATTTAAGCTTGCTATACGTGTTTTGTACTGTTTGGAATTTTGTGTCATTCTGACTCTCAACTATCTGTAAAGATGCTCGTTGTCTTGTTGAATAAAGTCAGTTGCGTTCACCTCGCATCTCTGATAGAACCTAACAGGTACATTTCCACAGACTCTTTCTTCTAATATCAGAGTACATGATATATCTTCTCTAGAATGAAGTAGAGAGAGAGAGAGAGAGAGAGAGAGAGAGAGAGAGATTCTAAATAAAACTATACCTGGGGAATCACTTTCACCCAAAAACAGATTTCATGACCACGGCATCATCCCAGAGAGAGAGAGAGAGAGAGAGAGAGAGAGAGAGAGAGAGACCTTATTTATGGAGCTATCCACACCTGAAAATTGAGCTGGTATTGGATAAATAATAAAAAGTAGACAGATCCAAAATGAGAGAGAGAGAGAGAGAGAGAGAGAGAGAGAGAGAGAGCTATTCTTAAAAAACTATACCCAGGAATCACTCTCACCCAAAACACAGATTTCCATGACCAGGACATCATCAATAATAATCATTCTCTCTTCATCTCCTCCGGATAAGGATATTGGAAACCGATATGGGGAAAAAAAAACTCCTATCTTAAGATAGTCCTCGAAAACAGCTGACAATTAACTGTCCTATTTGCAGGACGGGAGAGATGCTTCACAATGGGATGCTGGTGAGAGAGAGATGGAGATGAACGCAAAGATGCTTGCTTGATTAAAAGGAGTAAAATTTGTATTTTTATCTTTTTTTAATTTACTTTTCTTAGAAAGGGTGGTTCAAGGAAGAGTTTATAAACGTCCTAGATAATATCCTATGAAATCCAGTAATCAAAACGTTTATATTAAACAAACAAATGCATAAACATATATAACAAACATACGCATACACGCAAAGATGTCTAGATGATTAAAAAGAGTAAAATTAGTATTTTGTCTTTTTTAATTTACTTTTCTTAGAAGGGGTGGTTCAAGGAAATGCTTATAAACGCCTTAGATAATATCCTATGAAATCCAGTAATTAAAACGTCTATAACAAACAAACTAACACATTCACACACCTAACAAACACACGCACGCACTCAAGTCTCCCAAGACAGGCAAGCTTCGATAGAGCGACACTTCCATTAGGAAATGAATCATTAATAGAGAGAGAAAGAGTGTGTGTGAGCGAGTGAGTGAGTGAGTGACGTTCACACACCGGACACACTCATCAATGAGGCACCCCCTCCCCCCCCTCTCGTGACTCATCAAGTGAGTGATTACCTCATCGATAGATAT
>NC_090764.1:5250740-5265740 GCF_036898095.1 Palaemon carinicauda
GTTTCCCAAGATGCTCAAATCTAGTGTAAACACACGAGAGGTTACCATGATCGACCGGGCCGTGTTTATGACACGTCCCATCTCTCTCTCTCTCTCTCTCTCTCTCTCTCTCTCTCTCATCTAATTCGAATGTATACAATACAGTGCATACTAATCTTATTGATGTTTATAAATGTCTATGATTATTAAAATCTCTCTCTCATCATACCAGTATATATTAATCTTCTTGATGTTTATAATAAATGTATCAGACCATTAAAATCCCCCCCTCTCTCTCTCTCTCTCTCTCTCTCTCTCTCTCTCCATATGTTCAATTTTACAAATATTCACTTATTAGCTATCAAAAAATCTCTTTATCTCTACTAACGACAATTTCATTCTCTCTTCACCTACCTTAAAGGTCTCTCTCTCTCTCTCCTCTATCTCTCTCTCTCTCTCAACCAAATCATTTCTATTCTAATCAACCAGTCATCTCTCACTCCCTCTGCAATCAGACATTTATATTTCTCTGACGTTTCAATCAACCGCTCCATCTCTCTCTCTCTCTCTCTCTCTCTCTCTCTCAGAGCCTAATCCTCCCCTTAAAATCTCTTTTCGCCACTTCTCTTAAAGCCTGTGATGACATTCCAAGCCCCCTACCGGGATTCGGAAGAACTACGTCTTCGTCTGACACCTCTCTCTCTCTCTCTCTCTCTCTCTCTCCTCTCTCTCTCTCTCAAAAAGCTTCAAAGTGTAGGCGGAACATTGATTATAAGTATCACATCATCATGATTTTCTAAGTTTGTCATAAAATGAAATAAAGACTTAATTTGATTCAGCCGTAACCTCCGATTCCTTTCCGGTCACGCAACTCACCCGGTCTCCCGGAGTGAGTTATACCCTGGTAACATGAAGTAGTGTGTGTGTGTGTGTGTGTGTGTGTGTATATATATATATATATATATATTTATATATATATATATATATATACATACATACATATACATATATACACATAATGCTAAAACACTTATCATTAACAATTCTTTAATTTCATACTTATATTTACTCTATATCATACACCTTTTATTAAACGAAAATTTAAAAACTTAAACATTACTTTAAAATCAATTTCACGCCAATAAATATATTTACTTCAAATACCAGTTCCTTGCATACTATTCTATCAACAAATGTCATACTTAAATAATGTTACATTTAGTACGTACTAATTCCATACTTTTGAAAAAAAAAATATATATATATATATACAAATATATATATATATATATATATATATATATTCATAATATACAACGAATACAAAAAGAAATTAAATATACTTAAGATTAATTTCAATATCAACATACCTTAAAATATTTCAAAATATCAAATTTTAAAAACAATTTCATACTTTAAAATAAATCATATATAAACGAATTATAAAATAATTCATACTTAAAATATCAATTTTATTTATAAACATACACTAATTAAAAAAAAAATCCATACTTAAATTGATCTCAAAATAAATTTAAAAAAAAAAAATCAATCTCGATATTAATTTTACTTATTAAAAAAAACAATCCATGCTCAAAATTAATCTCAAAATAAATTTGTAAAATCAATTTTGATATTAATTTTATTTATACCAAATCACAATTTAAAAAAAAGGCTCAAAATTAATCTAAAAATTAATCCAAAAATCAATTTCTCCTATCTTCAAAACTGACTTAATTTGAAAAATAAATTTTATACTCAAAATTAATTGGAAATAAACTCCCAAAAATTAAATTTCATATTCAAAATTAATTTGAAACTAAATTCCAAAAATAGTTAAATTTCATACTCAAAATTAATTTGAAAATAAAATCCAAAAAAGAATAAAATTTCACTCAAATTCAATTTGAAAAATTTAAAAAAAATTTTTTTACTCAAATTTCATTTGAAAATAAATTCAAAAAAAAAAAAATAAATTTTATACTAATATTAATTCGAAAATAAATTCCCCAAAAATATAATTTCATACTCAAAATAATTTAAAATATAAATTTCAACTTCACATCAATTTCACACATCCTCTCACTCAAAACTGACTTCAAACTAAAGTTATACTTACACACCTTCCCTACTTGAAGCAAAGGAACTCAAAGCCTTGAGCAATTCCCCTCAGATAAGGACCATCTCCTCACATCTCGCCTCTCCCATAGAGCTATCGATTACGTAAGGGTTCCTATGGGTGGGTGGGTGTAAGAAGGGGCTCAAGGGAGGGGAAATTGTGGGGTTTAATCTCCCCCTTCTCACCCCTACAATCAGAGAGAGTTTCCCCTTTTCCCCTCTCAAAGGGGGAGAGGGATAACGGGTCCCTAAGGGATGAGGATGAGGGGTGTAATATCACTATGACATACGGGACTCAAAGCTCATCAGAGAGAGAGAGAGAGAGAGAGAGAGAGAGAGAGAAAAGTGAAAAATCTTCATTCCATTATAAAAAGGTTATTTTGCTATATGAAAATATGAGAGAGAGAGAGAGAGAGAGAGAGAGAGAGACAGGTGGGGGGGATCAAAAGTAAAAAATCTTTATTCCATTATATAATGGGTTATAATGCTACATAAAACATTGAGAGAGAGAGAGAGAGAGAGGAGAGAGAGAGAGACAGGTGGGGGGATCAAAAGTAAAAATCTTTATTCCATTATATAATGGTTATTATGCTACATAAAACATTGAGAGGAGAGAGAGAGAGAGAGAGAGAGAGAGAGAGAGGATTCCTACATCAAAAGATATATTTTATACCATCAGAATTCTAATAACAGAACCTTGCAACATACATCAGCGGTCGGTCTAGCGGCAATGGTTTACGAGTAGGTGACGTCACTGACGTATAACGACAATTCCTACTGATGAATTCCCACTATTCCCATTCCAGACCTCGGGGGGAGGGGGGTTATATGGAGAACACGATTCCCATTTCAGACGTCGGGGGAATAATATCGAGAACATTGTTCCATGACTCATCGTCCTGGAATCCCAGTTTATACATTTATTCGTCACATGTGGTTATGTTTATGGCTGGAATTACAAGCAAGAGCCCGTGCTGGTATATTGGCCCTTATGATTAAATACCAGTAGTCCAGTAGCAAGATCTATAAGGCTTATGAGGACTATAGAAATTTGTCACAGATTAATTAAAAATGTGGTTAATTACTTTGAGATAGATTCGTATAGAAATGTGTCGCAGATTACTTAAATAGTCGTCAATTACTTTGAGATAGATTCGTATAGAAATGTGTCGCAGATTACTTAAATAGTCGTCAATTACTTTGAGCTAGATTCGTATAGAAATGTGTCGCAGATTACTTAAATAGTCGTCAATTACTTTGAGCTAGATTCGTATAGAAATTTGTCGCAGATTACTTGAAATTCTTAAGGTCCCTATTAAATCATTTTGCAAAGATCTATTAACCTATATCAAAACGATCTATTAACCCATTTTGTAAATAGCCCTTATTAAACCAAATTGCAAAGATGCCCTTATTAACCTATTTAATCCATTTTATCATTATATTATTACTAGCCAAAGCTACAACCCTATAGTCCATTTCTTTAGCGAGGCAGATTTGCACAGACTCACAGCGGTGCCCTTTTAGCTCGGAATAGTTTCCTGATCGCTGATTGGTTAGAATGATCTTGTCCAACCAATCAGCGAGCAGGAAACTTTTCCGAGCTAAAAGGGCACCACTGCGAGTCGGTGCAAATCTGCCACGCTAAAAAAAATGACTATAGTTGAAAAAGCAAGGGCTCCAGCGGGGAAAATAGCCCAGTGAGAAAAGGAAACAAAGAAATAAATGAACGATATAAGAAATAATGAAAAATTAAATTAAAAAAAAATATTTTAAAAAGCATTAACGACATTAAAACAGATAATTCATAACTTATTTTCAGCCTGTTCAACATAAAAAAACATTCGCTGCAAGTTTGAACTTTTGAAGTTCTACTGATTCAACTACCCGATTAGGAAGATCTAACAATCTATTTTGTAAAGATCGTCTATTAATCTATTTTGCAAAGATAGTCTATTAATCTATTTTGCAAAGATCCTCTATTCACGCAATCGGCAAAGCCACTTCTAAAACAATCCTATCCTATCTCGCTTATTTCATGAATCTCCAAAGGTTTGACAGCCAAAGCGAAGTATTTCTTCTAGACTATGACTTCCTTTTTACCTCCAAGAAATCGACGTCTACCGCCAAACTCCCAAAGCGAAGTATTCCTTCTAGACTATGACTTCCTTTTTACCTCCAAGAAATCGACGTCTACCGCCAACTCCCAAAGCGAAGTATTCCTTCTAGACTATGACTTCCTTTTTACCTCCAAGAAATCGACGTCTACGCCAACTCCAAAGCGAAGTATCCTTCTAGACTATGACTTCCTTTTTACCTCCAAGAAATCGACGGTCTACCGCCAACTCCCAAAGCGAAGTATTCCTTCTAGACTATGACTTCCTTTTTACCTCCAAGAAATCGACGTCTACCGCCAACTCCCAAAGCGAAGTATTCCTTCTAGACTATGACTTCCTTTTTACCTCAAGAAATCGACGTCTACCGCCAACTCCCAAAGCGAAGTATTCCTTCTAGACTATGACTTCCTTTTTACCTCCAAGAAATCGACGTCTACCGCCAACTCCCAAAGCGAAGTATTCCTTCTAGACTATGACTTCCTTTTTACCTCCAAGAAATCGACGTCTACCGCCAACTCCCAAAGCGAAGTATTCCTTCTAGACTATGACTTCCTTTTTACCTCCAAGAAATCGACGTCTACCGCCAACTCCAAAGCGAAGTATTCCTTCTAGACTATGACTTCCTTTTTACCTCAAGAAATCGACGTCTACCGCCAACTCCCAAAGCGAAGTATTCCTTCTAGACTATGACTTCCTTTTTACCTCCAAGAAATCGACGTCTACCGCCAACTCCCAAAGCGAAGTATTCCTTCTAGACTATGACTTCCTTTTTACCTCCAAGAAATCGACGTCTACCGCCAACTCCCAAAGCGAAGTATTCCTTCTAGACTGATGACTTCCTTTTTACCTCCAAGAAATCGACGTCTACCGCCAACTCCCAAAGCGAAGTATTCCTTCTAGACTATGACTTCCTTTTTACCTCCAAGAAATCGACGTCTACCGCCAACTCCCAAAGCGAAGTATTCCTTCTAGACTATGACTTCCTTTTTACCTCCAAGAAATCGACGTCTACCGCCAACTCCCAAAGCGAAGTATTCCTTCTAGACTATGACTTCCTTTTTACCTCCAAGAAATCGACGTCTACCGCCAACTCCCAAAGCGAAGTATTCCTTCTAGACTATGACTTCCTTTTTACCTCCAAGAAATCGACGTCTACCGCCAACTCCAAAGCGAAGTATTCCTTCTAGACTATGACTTCCTTTTTACCTCCAAAAAATAGCCGTCTTCCGCCAACTCCATTTTTATAATCTCCCACCATACGCGTCAGGATGTGGTCACGCGCGTGTGACTTCCCGCGCACGCAAATTACAGGGATACAGGTAAAAAGTAAGATGCACAGACCAGGACTTACAGTTAAATGCAACTATATCTGAGCATAGTAGTTATTGATATTCATTCTTTCTTCTGTATTCCATAAATCAAATGATATTCATGTACTGTATTTTTTTAATATTTTTATTTTGATTGTTCATTACTTCTCTTGCAGTTTATTTATTTCCTTGTTTCCTTTCCTCACTGGGATATTTTTCCCTGTTGGAGCCCTTGAGCTTATAGCATCCTGCTTTTCTAACTAGGGTTGTAGCCTAGCTAATAATAATAATAATAATAAAATAATAATAATAATAATAACAATAACAATAATAATAATAATACTAAAATAATAATAATAATAATCATAATAACAATAATAATAATAACAATATGATAATAATAATAATAACAACAACAAACAACACAACAACAATAATAATAATACTAAAATAATAATAATATCAATAACAATAATATAAAAATAACAATAACACTATCAAACCATTACAAACTGATTATGCCATGAAGTCGCTCCCCCGTCGGCCTCTGCATAAACCACATGATAAAACTCAACCAAGCGAACAGTCCATAAAGGTTACAAAGAGAAGAGCCAATCCAATTGAGTGTTTGAATGGAGAAAGGAAATAGAAGATGTACCTAATTTGCACCGAAGCTTTGTGTGTGAAAAAGTGTGGCACTGGTCTGTTGGACAAAGGTGTTGACGGTGTTGTGTTTGTTGTTGTTGTTGTCCATTGCATGGTAATGGTTTTAGATGATGCTGTTGTAAATTTTGTTAATGTTGCTTTTCTTGTTGTTGTTGTTGTTGTTGTTGTTGTTATTTTTCATTACATGGTAATGGTTTTAGATGATGCTGTTGCAAAATTTTTTTAATGTTGATTTTCTTGTTGTTGTTGTTCATTGCATGGCAATGTTTTAGATGATGCTGTTTCATAATTTTGTTAATGTTGATTTTCTTGTTGTTGTTATTGCTGTTGTTGTTGTCCAATGAATGGTAATGGTTTTAGATATGTTGCAAATTTTTTTAATGTTGATTTTCTTGTTGTTGTTGTTGTTCATTGCATGGTAATGGCTTTAGATGATGCTGTTGTAAATTTTGTTAATGTTGTTGTTGTTGTTGTTCATTGCACGATAATGGTTTGAGATGATACTGTTGCAAATTTTGTTAAATGTTGCTATGGCTGATCTTAAAGGCAATATAAATTAGCATGATCTTTCAAAAAAAAAAAAAAAAAAAATTAAAAAAACATAATTTTAAATTTTAATTCGAGAACACAACGTTTTCAGATAAAATAACACGTGATATGAATGTCATCTCTCTCTCTCTCTCTCTCTCTCTCCTCTCTCTCTCTCTCTCACGTGTATTTGTCGACACTACATCTGAAAGGAGGTTGAGAAATGATGACATAACAACGACACAGCAATAAAAGTGGTATCGTCGGAAACAACCGAACACAACATACCACAAAAACATAAACAAAAATCGTCTGACTTGTCATCCAAGTTAGCACAACACGGAATGTTTGATATGAAATGTACATGTACGTATGTATGTAAGAACACTGTATGTATGTATGTATGTAGCCTATATATGACATGAGTCCTTTTTATATATGACATATCTGCTTTGACGTTGTTGCTGTTTTTAGAATGATTTATTGTTAATTTGTTCTCATTTATTTATTTCTTATTTCCTTTCTCACTGGGCTATTTTTCCCTATTGGAGCACTTGGGCTTATAGCATCTTGCTTTTCCAACTAGGGCTGTAGCTTGGATAATAATAATAATAATAATAATAATAATAATAATAATAATAATAATAATAATAATAATAATAATAATAATAATGTATGTACTGGGACCTATTCTCGTATTAATATTATTAACACAACACGGAGTGTTTAATATGAAATGTTCATGTATGTATGTCTTTATATGTACTGAGACTTTTTCTCTTATTATTATTACTTACTTGCTAAATTACAACCCTAGTTGTAAAAGCAGGATGTTATAAGCCCAGGGGCTCCAACAAGGAGCCCCCTCATCAGCTGCAGTGGATGAAACAGTCTACGATTATTGCGTCATTCACCCAAGCATAAGAAAAAAGTAATTACACACACACACACACACACACATATATATATATAATATATTAAAGAGAGAGAGAGAGAGAGAGAGAGAGGAATCCGATACTCCCAAGCATGAGATTCCCATAGTCCTTTCATTTCTATATATATATATATATATATATACACATACACAATTACATAACAAAGTTAGTTACAGTCCCCGAGTAACTGATAATTATTTCTTTTTCATACTGTAAAGACATCAGTGATGTCTTTATTGAATGTCTTTACAAAATATGATTACCATGATAAGTTTACTTACGGTTATCATGGGTTAATAACGTAATTATAAAATATGACTTAAAAAAATATCAACAATGAAAACAATAAACAAAAAACTATCCGAAAATGTAAATAAAAAGATAAAAAACAAAAATAAAATACTATATATCAAAAGAGTTTATTACGGTTATTCTCATAATTCTAAAATATGACCTAAAACATATATTATCAAAAACTAAAAAACAATAAATAAAAAATATTCAAAAATGTAAATAAAAAAAAAATTAAAGACAAAACAAAATACAAGAGATGTATTCATAAAAAAAACATAAAAATTAGAAATAGAAAATTTGAGTGTTTCATCACCAAACAAAAATATTCTAAAAAAGTTACTATCAACAAAGAAAGGATTTTTGAGATATGACCAACACCGAACAAACAAAAATTACGGTGACAGTATCATCACCAAAGAAAAAATATTCCCAAGAAAAAACTAAGAAAAAATTAATAAAAAAACATAATCTTCTTCAAAAACAAAAGAACTTGTCAAGTCATTCATACAGACAAGTCATCCAAGCACAAATCGTGAAATAAACCATGAGAGAGAGAGAGAGAGAGAGAGAGAGAGAGAGATAGAGAGAGAGACCCTACCTCCATATAGGGTATAAGAATTGAAGAGAGACTATGTAGATATAAGGACTTTAATCTAAAACTGAGAGAGAGAGAGAGAGAGAGAGAGAGAGAGAGAGTGAGAGAGAGAGACTACCTCCATATGGGGTATAAGAACTGAAGAGAAAGACATAGAACATAGAGAAAGATTCATCTAAATTGAGAGAGAGAGAGAGAGAGAGAGAGAGAGAGAGAGATCCTACCTCCGTATAGGGTATAAGAATTGAAGAGAGATTAGGTAGATAAAAAACTTTAAGCTAAATTGTGAGAGAGAGAGAGAGAGAGAGAGAGAGAGAGAGACTACCTTCATATAGGAGGTGTAACATTCAAAAACTTTCATCTAAAAGAGAGAGAGAGAGAGAGAGAGAGAGAGAGAGAGATCCTACCTCCGTATAGGGTATAAGAATTGAAGAGAGATTAGGTAGATAAAAAACTTTAAGCTAAATTGTGAGAGAGAGAGAGAGAGAGAGAGAGAGAGACTACCTTCATATAGGAGGTGTAACATTCAAAAACTTTCATCTAAAAGAGAGAGAGAGAGAGAGAGAGAGAGAGAGAGAAAGGGGGCTTTGAATCGACGGGAAACAGACGGAAGAGGGGAGATGAAGTGGACTGATAAAGGGGAATAGAGAGAGGGATAAATGGAACTGACATGGAAGACTGTAAACGATGGAAAAGGAGGAACAAAATCTTACGGATGAGAGAAGCTGGATAGCAGAGCGCATACAGTGCTCCGGTTAAGAAGAACAGAGGGAGGATTTCTAGAATGATATATAAAAAGAATGAGAGAAAAGGGTGTATTCAAAACCCTTGGTGAGAGAGAGAGAGAGAGAGAGAGAGAGAGAGAGAGAGGTTTATTTTCAGAATTATCAGGAATAAACATAGAGCAAAAATAATGAAACTACATATACTTTTGAATTGGAATTTTAAAGACCAGAGAGAGAGAGAGAGAGAGAGAGAGAGAGAGAGAGATTAATTTTCAGAATTATCAGGAATAAACATAGAGCAAAAATAATGGAAACTACATATACTTTTGAATTGGAATTTTAAAGACCAGAGAGAGAGAGAGAGAGAGAGAGAGAGAGAGAGATTAATAAGCATAAACCTATGATAAGAATAATAAAAAATTACATGCATTTTTAATAGGAATGTTATAGACGAGAGAGAGAGAGAGAGAGAGAGAGAGAGAGAGAGATATTAATATTCAGAATTAACAGGAGTAAACTTATAGCAAAAATAATGGAAAGTACATATACTTTTTAACAGGATTCTTTTTAGACGAGAGAGAGAGAGAGAGAGAGAGAGAGAGAGAGAGAGAGATATTAATATTCAGAATTAACAGGAGTAAACTTATAGCAAAAATAATGAAAAGTACATATACTTTTTAACAGGATTCTTTTTAGAGAGAGAGAGAGAGAGAGAGAGAGAGAGAGAGAGAGAGATATTAATATTCAGAATTAACAGGAGTAAACTTATAGCAAAAATAATGGAAAGTACATATACTTTTTAACAGGATTCTTTTTAGACGAGAGAGAGAGAGAGAGAGAGAGAGAGAGAGAGAGAGAGAAAGGGGGAGGTTGTACAAAAGAGGATGGAGTGAGACGAGAGGGAGATAGGGAGGGTCTGAAATAAAAATGGAGGATGAAGACATAATTGAAAAAAATTGACAATAAAAAGGAGATAGATAAAGGGAAAATTAATATCTCGCACGGCTGTCCATCTCCTCGAACTACGAAATAATCTATATAAAATTTCATTTGAATAATGTGAATGTTTTGAATTATATTATGAATGACTGATAGAGTTATGCATTGTGGCGTTGGTATTTTTAATAATTTATTGCATCTTTAGAAGCACATTGCAATTTATGATAAAACTGTCCCGTATTTCAAGTTAAATTATTCAATTTATGACAAAACTGTCCTGTATTCAAGTTAAATTATTCAATTTATGATAAACTGTCCTGTATTTCAAGTTAAATTATTCAATTTATGATAAAACTGTCCTGTATTTCAAGTTAAATTATTCAATTTATGATAAAACTGTCCTGTATTTCAAGTTAAATTATCAATTTATGACAAAACTGTCCTGTATTTCAAGTTAATTATTCAATTTATGATAAAACTGTCCTGTATTTCAAGTTAAATTATTCAATTTATGATAAAACTGTCCTGATCTCAAGTTAAATTATTGTTAGATTTAACTTATAATCAAATTAGCAAGTGTTAATATACAAGTTATTCAAATAAATCAGAAAATTAACTTATAATAATACTTAAAAGTAAAAGTATTACTTTATATATAAGTTCATTTCAATTAAGTAAAAAAGCTACTTCAAATCAAACTAGAAAATTATGTTATCAAAAATAAGTTGGAGAAATATATCACAAATTATACTTATAATAATACTTAAAATAAAGTATTACTTTACATAAGTAAGCCAGAAACACTTCCTGGTTCATTTCAGTTAAGTAAAAAAATACTTTCATCAAACAAGAAATTTATTTTTAATTAATGATAATAAATCCATCTAAAAAACTTATAATAATACTTAAAATAAAAACATTACTTTACATATTATAAGTAAGCCCTAAATACATCCTAGTTTACTTAAATTACGTAAAAATAATCGAAAATTATGTTTAAGCCCAAAAACAACAAGACAAAGAGAAAAAAAAGAAATAATTTTTTAGACCGAAAACTATAAGACAACGAAAAATAATCATATTTAACCCAAAAAACAATAAGACAACGAAAAAACAAAAAGAAATCATTTTTTTTAGCCCGAAAACAACGAGACAACGAAAAAAAAAACAAAAGAAAAAAAAATAATATTTAACCCAAAAAACAAGAAGACAGAAGAAAAAAAGAAAAAGGTTTTCTTATTCCAAAATCAAGAAAACTCACCAACCACAGGAAGTGGAGGACACGGGAGAAGAGACACCTGATGGAAGGAGGCTGGTGAGAAGTGTACAGTATATACCTGTAGGACAGGAAGTGACACAGGACAAAAACATACGAGAGAGAGAGAGAGAGAGAGAGAGAGAGAGATTTAGAATTAGAAAGCATAAACCTATGATAAGAATAATAGAAATTACATGCATTTTTAATAGGAATTTTAGAGAGAGAGAGAGGAGAGGAGAGAGAGAGAGAGAGAGAGAGAGAAGGGGGAGGTTGTACAAAAAAGAGAGAGAGAGAGAGAGAGAGAGAGAGAGAGAGAAGGGGAGGTTGTACAAAAAGAGAGAGAGAGAGAGAGGAGGTTGTACAAAAAAAGAATGGAGAGAGAGAGAAGAGAGGAGAGAGAGAGAGAGAGAGAGTAAAAAAATCTCATGCCTTTTCTACAGAAGGTAACAAAATCTATTCTGAATTCATCAATAAATAATTACTCCAACCAAAACAACTTTAATGACGCAATACATAAAAAAGAAACAAATGGCTGTAGTTACGCATATTGTTTTAATGTGTTTTAAGCGAACTAAACGCATTGGTTTTATTATAATAATAAAAAAAAACAAATATAACATCAAATAACTTAAAAACAATTTATGTGATTGTTTTGATATTGTTTACGCAAAGAAAATATTCCTTTATTGTTTTTTTTTTTTGGGGGGGGGGGCTTATAGCATTCTGCTTTTCCAACTAGGGTTGTAGCTTAGCAATTAATAATAATAATAATAATAATAATAATAATAATAATAATAATAATAATAATACAGATATTAAACCAATTAATCACAAGTAGCATTGTACAGTAATATCAATATCGACAGCTGATTACAACAACAATAATAACAACGAAAAAAAAAGCGCTCTGAGAGTGCAGACCTCCACCACGGTAGATTATTTCTCGAAACCAGCTTGCCTTTCCCAGAATCAATTTACACCGCAGGCCTATTTGAAGTCTGTGTGACAACCATGAGAGAACTTAAGGTTGAGGATAATTCTGTCCACCTTATGCTCGACCTTGACCTTAACCTTGACCTAGGACTTTCAAAATGGAATCACTTCTGCGTCTCAACACGACATTTCATCCTGAAGGTTTCACTAATCTATGAGTAAAATTATGGAAGTTGTTCACAAACATACAGACCTCCACCCATTCCCATTCCGAATAAATAATAATAATAATAATAATAATAATAATAATAATAATAATAATAATGTTTATTGGACAAAAACATATTTACAAACAAATATTTACAAAAAAAGACTCAGTCAAGCCCATGTGGAGCAGAGTTCTTCGGGCAATAATACAAATAAAAATAATATCATCAATTAAAAAAAAAATATAAAAAGTAAATATTTATATAGATAAACTAAATGTACACATACATATACATAAGTATATACATATGCATACATATATACATACATATACATGCACATAAATGAATCGCATTCTACATCAAAATTGAATAAATGAATAATTAAATAAATGAATAAACGCAAGTAAGAATACATCCTCTTTAGCGGAGGTAATAAAAAAAAAAAAAAAAAAAAAAAAAAAAACGAACAGAATTCTTGTAAAAAATTTACAATGCATGACGCAATGACGCAAATGACGCAAACGACGCGCCTTTGCAACCAGGTTCCCCCCATTGCAGTTTACGCAAGGAAGTCAATTTTGTTGTTGTTGTTGTTATAGCAAAAGGGAAAAATAGGGGAAGAGCGAAATAGCACAAAGGAGCAGACAATGGAGTGGCACACAATAGCACAATATCGAGACATGTATCTCTCTCTCTCTCTCTCTCTCTCTCTCTCTCTCTCTCTCATATTTTTGATGGGTCGCTTAAACTAGTATACAAATATATATAGAGATATAGAAATGTTTATATATATTCATGTGAATTCTGAAAATTCATCTCTCTCTCTCTCTCTCTCTCTCTCTCTCTCTCTCTAACCTGATAACGTTGTATAGGATGTCTTCTATCATATAAGATTCTCCAAAAATTACCCTTTTCGTAATACCAATATATGAATTTCTAATTTTAAATACAAATTTCAAACTAAAAATCAAATCACCCGACATTCTTTAACTTTTAATAAAAAATTCCCTTGACTTATTTTGAATCTACAATCACATCCTTAATTCAAAATTCATATACCAGCAAATTATCTTAGCTCGTCAATCCATTGTCTTCTTTTCCTTCCCCTGCTTCTTTTGCAATCTCTAGGGACCCATTCTGATAATATTATGTCCACCTATTATCTGTCATTCTCATTATACGTCCTGCCCATGTCCATTTCTTTTTCTTACATGTTAGAATATCCTCTACTTTAATTTGCTCTCGTATCCATGTTGCTCTTTTTGTCTCTTAGTGTTATTCCCATCATTATTCTTTTCATAGCTCTTTGAGCTGTAACTAACTTATGTTCTAAGGCTTTAGTAAGGGAAATTGTAAATAGTTTTTATGTATATATATATAAATTATAAGAATTGTATATGTATATTTCTAATAAAAGAAGAAACCTTTCTGATGCATAAGTTAATGCTGGTAGAACCATGTTTAAACACTTTTCTCTTTAGAGAAAATGGCATTTTACTTTTCATAATCTCATCTTATTCATCAGAAGCTCTCTATTATTATTATTATTATTGTTATTATTACTAGCCAAGCTACAACCCTAGTTGGAAAAGCAAGATGCTATAAGCCCAAGGGCTCCAACAGGGAAAAATAGCCCAGTGAGGAAAGGAAATAAGGTAATAAATAAATGATGAGAATAAATTAACAATATATCATTCTAAAAAACAGTAACATCGTAATACAATGATCTGAAATTACAGCAATCACTTAAAACACAAGTAAAAGAATTATCTACAACCATAACAATCACTTATAACACCGTAACAACCCAACTATATACAACACTTGTTAAGAGATTCCCAAACACAGATTGAAAATCAACTTTCCCAGGCTGTTATCAACTTCCTACGATCATCAAGTCAGGCATCAATTGTCTGATTGCTTATATTGTCCCACAATGCAGATAATCACTAACGCTTTGAATTGAGAGAGAGAGAGAGAGAGAGAGAGAGAGAGAGAGAATTGAAAGATCTTGTCCTTCTGTCCTTATGTATTCAGAAGAACATACATACGTGCATACACACGTCTATCCATCTATCTACATGTATACATATACATTTATATATATATAAAAAAAAGACTAGGGTTCGATCCCAGTATGAGGTAGAAATTTATTTCTATTTGAGTACTATATATATATATATATATAGGCAGAAGAACCACATGGTTCTTCTGCATCTGAGCATCACGTTTTCCTGCGATTTTTACGCATATATATATATATATATTCTGATGCCTTTGTTCCGCAGCGAACTAGAAACGGCATATATATATATATATATATATGTGTGTGTGTGTGTGTGTATGTGATAGTGGAAAACTCTTTCATTAAACATCATAAACTTTCCGTCCCCC
>NC_090764.1:5268240-5273240 GCF_036898095.1 Palaemon carinicauda
ATTATTATCATTACTAGCTAAGCTAAAATCCCAATTGGAAAAGCGAGATACTATAACCCAAAAGGGCCCCTACAAGGAAAATAGCCCAGTGAGGAAAGGTAATAAGGAAATAAATTAACCATAAAAGTAGTAATGAACAATTAAGAGAAAATATTTTAAAAACAAACATTAGTACGATGCCAAAAGCCCAAGGGCTCCAACAGGAAAAAATAGCCCAATGAGGAAAAGAAATAAGGAAATAAATAAACGATACAAGAAGAATGAAAAAAATAAAACATTCTAAAAAAACTTTGACAACAATAAAACAGATACTTCATATATAAACTAAAAACACCAATAGAATTATAAGTAGCATTAGGTAGCATTAAGTAGCAGTAAGTAGCAGCTAGCCAGGAGCCCGTTACAGCCGGAAATGAAATACACTGCTTAACTATGCAAATGCTAGCAATGACATTTAAACTCATTCTCCCCAAAATCGATACTGCACCAACGTGCTCACACAGAGGCTTAAAAAGATGTCTTTGACTACGTATATTGGGTTTTTTGAGATGGGACACGTTTATGGAGGATGCAAAAAAAAATAAAAAAAAAAAATAAAATAAAAAAATCTTGGGATTTTTTTTTTTTTAGCTGATGGGAAAGGTGGGTGAAAAAAGTGAGGCTAGTTGGCTAGCTAAACATACTAGGGAATAGTATGGAATGTTGAGTATTAGTAAAGTAATGTATTTTATTCATATAAAGGGAACATTTTTCTAGCTTTGGTCTTCAATAGTTTATTATTTCTCCCAATGAAGGAATTGGCGACATTCCAGTTACAAATTACATATTAGGATACGCGGAATAGGATACAAATAAAGAGCCGTATGAGGATACGTCCTGGGAGACAGGTGACAGAGAGACAAATACGCAGAATAGGATACAAATAAAGAGGCGTATGAGGATACCAGGGAGACGGTGACAGATATACAATTGAGATGCTAAGGTTGAATACCAATTAGGATACGCATGTGGGATACGGTGTGAAGTATAAATAAATTTCTTATTGCCTAAGTGATTGTGTGTTTGATTTCCACCATAATAATGATAATGATGATAATAATAATAATAATCATAATAAATAATGATAATAATAATAATAATCATAATAATAATAATGATAATAATAATAATAATAATAATAATGATAATAATAATAATAATAATAATGATAACAATAATAATAATAATAATGATAATAATAATAATAATGATAATAATAATATAATAATAATAATAATAATGATAATGATAATAATAATAATAATAATGATAATAATAAGAATGATAACAATAATATAATAATAATAATAATAATAATAAATAATAAAATAATAATAATAATAATAATGACAAAATACTTTTCTAAACAATGAAATGTTGAAACACTATAATAAAGACAGATGTATATTGACAAATCTCCATATGATATAATTAAAACAACAACAAAAACAACAACAATAATAATAATAATAACAACAAAATACTTTTCTAAATATTAAAATATTGAAACGCCATAACACAGACATATTCATTCTCTCAAACCTCAATGTGATATAATCAAAACAAAAACAATAATAACATTAACAAATACTTTCCTAAACAATGCAAAATTGAAACGCCACTACAAGCACCATACGATCCCCAGCCCATACTATCAAAACCCTGCTTTTTTTTTTCTTTTTATTAAAAAGTTAAATTACATATTCTTTACAATTACAATATTTACAGTATAAACACATTTAATTGCATTTTTCTATAAACAAACCCACCTAATTTAACAATTTACAACATCACACATCTTGATTTTAATTTTCAGTCACTCAAAAACAAAAATTTATATACATTTTGGTGAACTCGATGAAAACATATGCCCATACATATGCCCATACAAATACCCTATACCCAAGAGAGCCTTCCTCTTCCCTACCAACTATAAAAAGCAGGCATTGAAACACCACTACAAGCACCATACGATCCCCAGCCCATACTATCAAAACCCTGCTTTCGATGAAAACATATGCCCATACACATGCCCATACAAATACCCCATACCCCAACAGAACCTTCCTCTTCCCTACCAACTATAAAAAGCAGGCATTGAAACACCACTACAAGCACCATACGATCCCCAGCCCATACTATCAAAACCCTGCTTTCGATGAAAACATATGCCCATACACATGCCCATACAAATACCCCATACCCAAGAGAACCTTCCTCTCCCCTACTATAAAAGCAGGCCAGGGAACAAAGACCACGCATGACTAGGTAGAAAGTGGCAGGCTAGCGGACCTTCAGAGGGGGAGTGAAAACTCCCTCCGAAGATTAGAGATCCCCCTTCCCCCTCTTATCCCTCCCCCCTTCCGTCTACCAACGCCCTGGCATGACCCTACCACCCGCCCATTATAACCCCGAGTCGTGGGTATCCAACTGGCTTGCAATGACGCCCCGAATTCTGGTTGTGGGAACAGGATTTTGATGTGTTTCTGGGTGTAATACTACTACTACTATTACTACTACTACTACTACTACTGCTGCTGCTTCTGCTGCTTCTGCTGCTACTACTACTATTACTACTACTATTAGTGCTGCTGCTGCTTCTCCTGCTGCTGCTACTACTACTGCTACTACTACTACTACTAGTAATAATAATAATAATAATAATAATAATAATAATAATAATAATGAGGCCCTTTGCGTCAATAGGCGTATGAGATGATGATGATGATGATGATGATGATAATAATAATAATAAAAATAATGCAAACTAAAATGGCATTCAGTAGAGCGCAGACCTCCGCTGCGGCACTTTATTTCTCGACCTTTGACTCTGACCTTCCAAAATATAATCATTCCCAGCTTTTTATATAAGTTAATCCCTGCAAGTTTCATTACTCTACGATTAAAATTATGGCCGGGAAGATGTTCACAAACAAACAAACACACACACACAAAACAATTACCTAAAAGTGAAAACAGCGTATTTTAAAAATACAATTACGAAACATACGCCAAGGCGTATACCTAACGCCCCGTCACAATCCAATGCCCTTGTGACCTCCCTCTCTCTCTCTCTCTCTCTCTCTCTCTCTCTCTCTCTCTCTCTCTCTCTCTCTCTCATTACGCCCGCGTGCCCTGAGGTCAATACCCACATCAAGCCGGGCAAGGGGCATCGCCCTGCCAGGCAAATTTCTTCTCTTAATTGGGGAGGCCCTACATACCCAAGGATTTTTTTTTCTTAATTGGGGAGATCCTACATACCCAAGGATTTTTTTTTTTAAGCCACATGTTAATCTATGGTGATTTGTATTAATTTGCATTATTGTTAAAATATAGAATTTGATTTTGAGAGGAAGCATATTTGAAAATGAAGTATATTAGATGTTTTTTTCAATATGTTTTTTAATATATAGTTGGGTATGGTATCTATTATAAGATTATCTTTAAATCATGGATATCAGATATATATATATATATATATATATATATATATACTATTATTATTATTATTATTATTATTATTATTAATACCAACTAAACTACAACCCTATTTGGAAAAGCAACATGCCATAACCCCAAGGGCTTCAACAGGAAAAAATATCCCAGTGAGGAAAGGAAACAACGAAATAAATAAACGATATAAGAAGTAATAAAAACTTTAAATATATATATATATATATATATATATATATATATATATATATATATACATATATATATGTGTGTGTGTATGCACGCGCGTGCACGCGCGCGAGCACAGCAACGGCAGGTGCAATACCGAACAAAGAAAAGCAAGACTGAGCTAACGTGGTATCATGAATTATACAAGAGGCTTCGCAAGCCCCGAATGGTAATTGAAAAATGGTAATGGGAATCAGCCACAACAAAGAATTCCGGAGGAAGAAGAAATAAAAAAAAACAATAAATAAAAAAGAAAAAAAGACAATAAACAAGAGATACATATTAAAGATAGAAAGGAAGAGATTTTTTTTTTTATTGCGAAAGGAAATTCCCTGGGGGAGATTCAGTTTATGTTGGCTTATTCTAGTAGTAGTAGTAGTAGTAGTAGTAGTAGTAGTAGTAGTAAAGAAACATTTCATAGTAACATGAGGAAATTCCTATGTGAAGATGTAGCCTATGTTGATTGGTATTCTAGTAGTAGTAGTAATAGTAATAGAAGTAGTAGTAGTAGTAGTAGTAATAGAAGTAATAAAAGTAGTAGTAGTAGTAATATTAGTATTAATAGTTGTAGTATAGCTTACAGCATGTTGCTTTTCCAACTAGGGTTGTAGCTTGGCTAATAATAATAATAATAATAATAATTATAATAATAATAATAATAATAGTAGTAAAGGAATTTTTTATAGTAACAAAATAAACAATCTTAGTACTACTATTTATAGTAGTAGTAGTAATAGAAGACGCAGTGATAGTAATAGTATCAACACCACTATTATTAATAGCAGTAGGGACAGAAGTAATAGCACTGTTATTGGTAGTAGTAGTAGCAGAAAAAATATTAGCACCGCTAATAATAGTAAAAGTAGTATTAGTAATAAAAGTCACAAGAACAATAGTAGGATAAGAGTCGCTAAAATAGCAGTTGTAGTAGATTTAGTAGCAGTAATAGTATTAATAGTAGTATTACTATCAGTAGTATGAACATAGATAATAACACTGCTAACTGTAGAACTAGCAATGAAATATTATTATTATCATTATCATTATTATTATTATCATTATTATTACTATTATTATTATTATTATCATTATTATTATTATTACCTAAGCTACAGCCCTAGTTGGAAAAGCAAGATGCTATAAGCCCAAGGGCTCCAGTAGGGAAAAATAGCCTTCACTAATATTAGTAATAGCACAAGTAGAATAATAATAGCACTACTAATAGTAATAGTAGTAATAATAGCACTACTAATAGTAATAGTAGTAATAATATTAGCATT
>NC_090764.1:5280740-5290740 GCF_036898095.1 Palaemon carinicauda
AGGAGGGGGGGAGGGAGGGAGGGGGTGGTTCTAACTCCACAGTCCCTCCGCAAAACAGTATCAATGTTAATTAAATGAAGATGCATTGTCCTAAATTCTCTGTCTTGCCAGGTCGTGAACAGGGATAATTTATGGGGGTCTCTTGGTTGGGAAACTTCACCTTAGAAGGGCAATGGGTCTCCCACATAACCCTATAACCAACGTTTGTTTACTGGGACAGCATTACTATGAGGTCTCCCATATAACCAACGTTTGTTTACCGGGACAGCATTACTATGTCTCCCATACAACCAACGTTTGTTTACTGTGATAGCATTACTATGAGGTCTCCCATATAACTCTACAACCAACGTTTGTTTTGTTGAGGTCTCCCATACAACAAATGTTTGTTTACTGCGACAGTTGATGTCTCCCATGTAACCAACGTTTGTTTTGTTGAAGTCTCCCATAAAACAAACCCTTGTTTACTGCGACAGTTGACGTCTCCCATATACCCAACGTTTGTTTTGTTGAGGTCTCCCGTAAAACAAACGTTTGTTTACTGCGACAGTTGATGTCTCCCATGTAACCAACGTTTGTTTTGTTGAAGTCTCCCATAAAACAAACCCTTGTTTACAGCGACAGTTGACGTCTCCCATATACCCAACGTTTGTTTTGTTGAGGTCTCCCGTAAAACAAACGTTTGTTTACTACTGTTTGCATAAGATGTTGGATAAGCAGAACGCTATAAGCCCAGGGGCTCCAACAAGGAAAATAGCCCAGTGAGGAAAGCAAAATAAAATATATTAAGAAGAGTAATAACATTAAAGTAAATATCTCCTATATGAACTATGAAAACTTTAACCAAACAAGAGGAAGAGAAATAAGATAGAATAGAATGCCCGAGTGTACCCTCAAACAAGAGAACTCTAACCCAAGACAGTGGAAGACCATGGTACAGAGGTTATGGCACTACCCAAGACTAGAGAACAATGGTTTGATTTTGGAGTTTCCTTCTCCTAGAAGAGCTTCTTACCACGGCTAAAGACAACTAATCAGTATAGGTTCTTGTTTAAGAAATGCATATGTATATCAACCATGAAAAATATTAAATTATCTGACCAAAATGTTATAGGACATGAATATGAAATATATAATCATGAATTAAATACTTTCAGGCTGATGAAGACATCAAAATCAACGGGTGAGGTCAGTTCTTGGATGGGTGACCCTCAAATACAGAAAAAACTAGATACATAGCTACTCTATAAGCCTTCTAAAAAGACTCGGCTAGATCAAAATAAACAGGCTAGGTCAGTACTTGGATGGGTGACCCTAAAAGAGAAAAAAAAAATAGAAAAAAAGAAACCTTATATGTACAAAGACTCCTACGACCCAGCACACACACACATACACAGAGAGAGAGAGAGAGAGAGAGAGAGAGAGAGAGAGAGAGAGAGAATTAGCTTAATCGATGTCAATCAGTGCTCAGGGTGACAGAACTATTCTAATTAACTTAAGTGATCGAGGCTTCCACTAGCTATTCTGTATCTACGGTAGACAGATCCCTCTGGTGGCAAGGAAATGAAACTCAACACTTAAAGGTGACCTAACATATTAGATATTAGATATATATATATATATATATATATATATATATAATATATATATATATATATATATATATATATACATATATATACATATATTTATTTATATATATATACATAAGTCTTTTTATAATTTATATATGAAATATCCGTTTTAATGTTGTTATTGTTTTTAAAATATCTTACTTTAATTGTTTATTACTTCTTATATCGTTTATCTATTTCCTTATTCCTTGCCTCACAGGCTATTTTTCCTATTGGACCCCTTGGGCTTATAGCATCTTGCTTTTCCAACTAAGGTTGTAAATTAGCTAGTAATAATATATATATATATATATATATATATATACATATATGTTAGATATCTTTATATGAGATTAACACAATATTAAAAAATCATACACAAATCTCCCTAAAAAGTCTAAATTCTAATGATTAAGATTTAAAAATCATACATAAAGTAGGTAGGTTCTTGACCTTTGACCCCTAAGAGTGACCTCCTATGACCTAGACCTCTGACCTCTATTTATAACATGACATTTGACCATATGTTTAGACCCTAAAGAACATTTTAATACAGTGGTAGATGGATGATATATCCAGAGAGAGAGAGAGAGAGAGAGGAGAGAGAGAGAGAGATGGTGTAAAGGACCTTCATGCAAATGAATCAGACATTTAAAAATGCAAACGATCAAGCACCTTCCCCTTCCATAAACCAGCTGAACAACAACCCCCCCCCTTCTAGCCTCAGAACCCCCTCCCCCCCACTGAAAGAGGGGAAAGCAAGTCCCTCCGATAAGGGGAAATAGAGAGGGGAAAAAGATGTATGTTAACAGGGACATACAATTGGTACCCATAGATTCTAGTACTCTTTGCCTTCCCTTCAATGACGCCATCAATGTTGCATTAGAGAGAGAGAGAGAGAGAGAGAGAGAGAGAGAGAGAGAGAGTTAGTTGGAATACATGTGTAAAAGTATTGAGAGAGAGTTGGAATACATGTGTAAAAGTACTGAGAGGAGAGAGAGAGAGAGAGAGAGAGAGAGAGAGAGAGTTGAATACATGTGTAAAAGTACTGAGAGAGAGTTGAATACATGTGTAAAAAAGTACTGAGAGAGAGAGAGAGAGAGAGAGAGAGAGAGAGTTGGAATACATGTGTAAAAGTACTGAGAGAGAGAGAGAGAGAGAGAGAGAGAGAGAGAGTTGGAATACATGTGTAAAAGTACTGAGAGAGAGAGAGAGAGAGAGAGAGAGAGAGAGAAATGCCACGTAAGGCACCGGAAGAGCCACTTGATGCAAATAAAGTAAACTTATGAGTCTGTACTTCACTTAAAAAACTACCTCGTCTGTTTACATTACTTAACAACAGTTGCCTATATAACCCCTGCACTGTAGCACTTGCCTGTATGACCTCTGCACTGTAACAGTTGCATATATAACCCCTGCACTGTAACGGTTGCATAAATAACCTTTGCACTGTACATGAACTATTAGTTTATTGCTAGGCTGCACAAACATATACATAGGTTTGTGTATAAACTAGAAAAAAAGAACTTTCAAACTTAGTAAATTACATTATGAAATATGTAATTAAATCGATTCATAAATGACAAGTCATGGATCGTGGATGATTCCCCCGTGCGGGAATTTTCCACATCATCTACAGTGCACCAATCACCTCTATCTAGTAATCTATCTGGTTTTTAGTTCATTTCCTCCTATCCTTCTTTCATCCTTCATTTCTACTAATCTACCATCCTCTACTCATTCCACTTGACCTAACAACTCTTAAAGTACCTCCACACATCTATTCTATAAAGGAGAGATTGCTCAACTATTTATAATCTTTCGCACATCTCCTGTCACTTCCCACGCTTAGTGTATTATGTGATTCACCTCCTCTTTATCCTAAATACTGCTCTATGGATACAATTCTTCCTATTACTCTCAAAATCTTCCCTTTGATCACATATACTATCAACATTTTCTTCCCGCTGACGCTTTCACCAGTTTTCTGTAGCTTATCTTCGCCGTCCCAACTGATAAAAGACAATCTCCCGCCTACTAATTGTTATCTCTGTTATCTTTTTCTATCAATAGTTTTTCCATGATCCATATATAGATTTTTCTTATCTTAAAACTTCATATATAAAGGTATAAAAAATCACTTCTGACTGGCAGAGGTTAGGGACAGTGACACTACCCTAAAGACTGACCATATATACATATGATCAGTGCCCAAGAACCCCTCTCTATCAAGGTAGGATCCAGGAGGGCCAGGTGATGCCTGCTGATGACTCAGCACAAAGACCTATAGGCTACCCAAAACCCAACCAAATACACATGATCCTTCAAGCTAGGATCCGGGAGGGCCAGGCAATGGCTGCTGATGACTCAGCCAACCTTAGCTCACAAGGATGGTGAGGTTAAAGACACTAGAAGAAACTATCGAGACAGGGACTTGAACCCCAGTCCAGCATATCGCAAGTCGTTTCCCACAGGATACCACAACCCTTACAGTATCTTTTAATGTCCTGTATACTGAAAACATATAACTATAGTCCATTTCTTTTAGCGATGCATATTTGCACCGACTCGCGGCTGTGCCCTTTTAGCTCGGAAAAGTTTCCGGATCGCTGATTGGTTGGACAAGATAATTCTAACCAATCAGCGATCAGGAAACTTTTCCGAGCTAAAAGGGCATCGCCGCGAGTCGGTGCAAATATGCATCGCTAAAAAAAATGGACTATATAATGAATGAATTTCATAGCTGTACTCACTATAACCGGCTCAACTCCTTAACTTATTAAGTGTTCGCTTATTTTCAACTCTTCTTACCTGCAAAATAAGAGAAGAAAATTAGTTAAAATTTCATAAGCTAAAATAAAAATGGTTTAAGTTTAAAATTCAATTCATAATGTCCTTCTGTGATAATAATAATAATAATAATAATAATAAAATAAAAATAATAATAATAAATATAATAAGCTAAAATCACAGCTTAATGAACAAGAGCCTTATAAAGAAAAGTTAGTGTCATATAATAATAAAAATAATAATAATAATAATAATAAATCGATTGAAATGAAAATGATAATATCAAAGAGTTGATGATGTCCATAACCTATATACAAAGCAAAACAAAAAAACACAAAAAAAGCTATCTTGACAAAATAAAACATTTAAAAAATGCAATGTAAAAATGAAAAAAGGCTATTTTGACAGAATACATTATAAAAAATCCAATATAAAAATAAAAAAAGGCTATTTTAACAAAAACGAAATTAAAAACAATAAAAAAAAGCTATTTTGACAGATAACGACATTTATAAATAAAATGCAATATAAAAATAAAAAAGGCTATTTTGAAAAAAAAAATTAAAAATATGCAATATAAAAATAGAAAAAAAGGCTATTTTGACAGAAAACGACATTTTAAAAAATCCAATATAAAATAAAAAAGCTATTTGACAAAACCTACATTTAAACTAACGACCATTTCCCCCATACTTTCAACCCAGCATCTTCAAGCAGCTGGATCTTATTCTAGAGTAAAATGAAGAATCGGGAGTAGAGAGGGGGAAGGGGGGAGACTATGTGGGAGTGGGGGATTGAGCATGGGAAATGAGGGGGGGGGGGGAGGGGGGTGGGTGTACCCACTTAGGGGAAGGAATTCCCCCAGCAGCAGCTGTTATCTTAAACGGGGACAATAAATTTGGGCTTGACTGTAGTTTATATACTAGGGAAGAGTACGTATCATATGAGAGAGAGAGAGAGAGAGAGAGAGAGAGAGAGAGAGAGTGTGTGCGTCCTATGGTAGAGACATGTGAGGAAAGAAAGATAAAATAGAGTAATGATAAACATAATTAATTAAAGTACTTATTTCCCCTATATAATAAAGAGCAAGTCTCTCTCTCTCTCTCTCTCTCTCTCTATATATATATATATATAATATATATGTATATTTATATAATCAATAACACTACTGATTTTAATCAATGTAAATATCAACCACAATAGCATTTAATGATTTATATATATATATATATATATATATACATACACACACACATAAATACATACATAGAAAGAAAAGGGCGGTGGAAAGAGTTAAATCTGTGTATGCATATCTACCCAAATAATTAACCACCCTTCTTGACGGGCCACGTACACTATTATCAATATAAACACTAATTTCCTTCCTTCTCATTCCCTCATTTCCTGTCTTCTTTCATTTCCTTCCCTATCAACTCTTTTCCTCTATTCCCATACATCATTCTTATTCACCCTTTCCTCTCATTTAGGTAATATTTCCCTGTTTCATTTGCACCTTATCTCTCCCTTCTTACTTTCTTATCTTCCTCAATTCTTGCATCTTCCCTCTTCGTAGTCATCCCTACAATGGAAGTTTGAGTAAACTATACACATGGAAAAGAAGCAATATGTGGGATAAAAAAACATTGTCATGTATAAGTATATTCTATGGGAGTTCCACAAACTTACGATTATATCTCCTCTATATAATATAGAGCAAGTGTGGCTATATATATATATATATATATATGTATATATATACACACACACACATATATATATATATATATATATATGCTAAATTTTGCACATTTAGACGTGTTTTACATATCCAAATAAGCCATTTATTTAGATACATTAACGTCTGGATTCTCTTACCAACCTCGGGATCAGAGCCCCAGGCGGAACCACTCAAGACAATAGGTAGTAGGTTTGGCCAGGGCACCAGCCGCCCGTTGAGATACTACCGCTAGAGTTATGGGGTCCTTGACTGGCCAGACAGTACTACATAGGACCCTTCTCCCTAGTTACGGTTCTTTCCCTTTGCCTACACAGAAACTGAATAGTCTGGCCTATTCTTTATAGATTCTCTTCTGTCCTCATACACCTGACAACACTGAAATTGCCAAATAATTCTTCTTCACCCAAGGGGTTAACTACTGCACTTTAATTGTTCAGTGGCTACTTTCCTCTTGGTAAGGGTAGAAGAGACTCTTTAGCTATGGTAAGCAGCTCTTCTAGGAGAAGGACAGTCCAAAATCAAACCATTGTTCTCTAGTCTTGGGTAGTGCCATAGCCTCTGTACCATGGTCTTCCACTGTCTTTTGGGTTAGAGTTCTCTTGCTTGAGGGTACACTCGAGCACACTGTTCTATCTAGTTTCTCTTCCTCTTGTTTTGTTAAGTTTTTATAGTTTATATAGGAAATATTTATTTTGATGTTACTTTTCTTGAAATATTTCATTTTCCTCATTTCCTTTCCTTACTGGGCTATTTTCCCTGTTGGGGCCCCTGGGCTTATAGCATCCTGCTCTTCCAACTAGGGTTGTAGCTTAGCATTTAATAATAATAATAATAATAATAATAATAATAATAGCTTCTGACCGACCGGGAATCGAACCCTAGTCCAGGAAACTTGTATATTCATCATTATGAGACAAATTAAAAGAAGGATAATCACGGAATGGAGAGCTTTTGGTAGACAAAAATGAGATTATGAAAATTAAAATGCCACTTTCTCTAAAAGAAAAGTATTTAATCAGATGAGCCTTACCAGTATTAACTTATGCATCAGAAACTTGGACCCTTAATATATATATTAATATATATATATATATATATATATGATAAGAAAATGATGTACAAAATGAGGTACCGCATGGTAGTACCGTCAAAGTACCATCGTTTTAATTGAAGTAAATGAAACAATAAATATCTTAATGAGAGAGAGAGAGAGAGAGAGAGAGAGAGAGAGAGAGAGAGAGAGAGCCAATCTTAACTAATCCAACCTAATTTAACTACATTATATTTCTTAATTCCCTTCATAACATATTACTTACACTTTACATGCCCTTAAAATACCCCTCCCCAGCCACTCCCACTAAGGGGGGGAGGGGGAGGGGTTAGATGCAAATGGGGGGAGGGGCTTAATACCTTAAAAAGGATAGTAAAAAAAAAAAAAGTCTGATTTTCCTAACAGTTTTCCTTATCGAATGAAATTGACTTCGAAATATATTGATCTTTTTCTGTAGATCATTTGCATATGCAACTACTTGTTTTTGCATTTGAATTAAACTGATTTTTAAGAAAATTCTAAAAATACTATTCTAAAAGGTGTAAATCTCTCTCTCTCTCTCTCTCTCTCTCTCTCTCTCTCTCTCTCTCTCTCTCGTTGGGAAACCAGGATTCTATAAACCCAGGTACCCCATCAAAGTACCCCAGTGAGGAAAGGAAACAAGGAAAAATGAAATATTTCAAGAACAGTAACAACATTAAAATAAATATCTCCTATATAAACAATAATAACTATAACAAAACAAGAGGAAGAGAAATTAGATATATTATAGTCAATTCTTTATAGTTAGGCCGATTTGCACCGACTCGCAGCGGTGCCCTTTTAGCTCGGAAAAGTTCCCTGATCGCTGATTGGTTGGACAAGATAATTCTGACCAATCAGAGAGCAGGAAACTTTCCCGAGCTAAATGGGCACCGCTGCGAGTCAAGTGCAAATGCGCCTCATTAAAAAAATCGAGTATAGTGTGTCCGATCTTAATCGCAATCTGACTTCACAGAGTCTTCACTGACTTCACTCCTTCTCAATGTAGCTCGTATCTTTCAAACTCATTCGAGGTCTAAAACCTTACTTGACCTATATTTCACATCGACCTGTTATGTCATAGTCAACAAGAAGAGCTTCAAAGGTCATATTCCCAAGTCATATAATGTCTTCCCCTTTAACAATACCTGAGACATACTATGTGCACGCAAATTTATATATATATATATATATATATATATATATCTATATATATATATATCTATATATATATATATATATATATACACATATATATAGGCTATATACATATATATATTATCATCATCATCATCATCAGTCACTGTAAGACAAACGCCTCAGACATGTCCTTCCACTGGTGTCTGTTTATATTCTTATTATGCCAATCTATACCCACAAACTGTCTTAGTTCGTCAATCCATATATATATATATATATATATATATATATATATTATACAAACCCTTTTCTATGATCTGCAAAACTGTAATAATGAAGGAAACCCATACTTGGTTGGTTTGCTGTAAGCTATCAGACTAAAATCTCCCACCATCACCATTCTGCATTGGCCAGCGTGGTAATAAAAACTGGCCAGAACTCAAGACATGAATATGGAATTGTCTGAGGCCTTTGTCCTGCAGTGGACTATAAACGGTTTGCATTTGTTGTTGTTGTTGTTGCTGTTGTTGTTTGTTGATGATATACATTACACACACGTATAAATAATTTAGCTTCTGAAGGGTCTAGGAGAGAGTATTAGTATATTACACACCACTGGGGGGAGAGAGAGAGAGAGAGAGAGAGAGAGAGAGAGAGAGAGAGAGAGAGAGAGAGAGCGAGAAAGCAAAACTCATAATACTTTTCCGGTCACTTCACGTTGAATCACAGCGTGAAATAATTGCAGTCAAACAAAGTTTGCTTGTATAGGTGAACGCACCTCATTTGTATTTCCTCTGCAAAAGCAAACGAGGAAGAACTAACAAAGGAGGAAGGAAGGAAGGAAGGAAGGAAGCAAACAAGGAAGAACTAACAAAGAAGGGAGGAAGGAATGAAGGAAGGTAGGAAGCAAAAGCAAACAAGGAAGAACTAACAAAGGAGGAAGGAAGGGGAGGACGGAAGGAAGGAATGAAGGAAGGTAGGAAGCAAAAGCAAACAAGGAAGAACTAACAAAGGAGGAAGGAAGAAAGGGAGGAAGGATGGAATTGAGGAAGGTAGGAAGCAAAAGCAAACAAGAAATAACTAACAAAGGAGGAAGGATGAAAGGAAGGAATGAAGGAAGGTAGGAAGCAAAAGCAAACAAGGAAGAACTAACAAAAGAGGAAGGAAGAAAGAAAGGAAGGAAGTAAGGTAGGAAGAATGGGGGGGGGAGAGATTAATAAATATTTAATATTGTTTCTCTTCCTCAGCATCCGGAAGTTTCACACCTGGGATGTGACGTCATTGCCAGGTGTGTGTGTTCGTGCGTAAGTATGTGTGTTTAAACTATATCAAATTATTCATTGAGAAATATGTGTAGACTGTAGAACACCTTTAAGCATAACAGAGGTTTTAACAGGAGAACATCTACGTACAAAATGTGTATATTTATCATATCATTAGTGTATGCAACCCGTCAAAAATGAGGGCTAAATATTTAGGTAGATATGCACACACATATTCCCCTCTTACCAGGGTATAACTACTCTCTCTTCCCGTATACGAGGGATGGGGAGAGCTGACCGCAAACAGAAATATATATATATATATATATATATATATATATATAAATATATATATACATACACATATATATATATATATAGATTG
>NC_090764.1:5292972-5300472 GCF_036898095.1 Palaemon carinicauda
ATAAATGAATTCCAGTGGATATAATAATAATGATAATAATAATAATAGTAATTATAATAATTAATAATAATAATTAACAATGTTAATAATAACAATTAATAATAATAATAATAATAAATAATAATAATAATAATAATAATAATAATAATAATAATAATAATAATAATAATAATAATAAAAATGAATAATTAATATCGAATCTCTTCCCAAGGTAGAATTCGGTATTAAGTGCCATTGTGTTTGATTTTGCTAAATTCAACATCGCGAAAATCTGTATGCTGAAGGAACTGTGAAAATGGATTTTCCATTTCTCAGTTTCTTTCAAAGATTTTGACATGCACAGTTTAATATGATTTGCTTTTCATTTATCCAATATACATTTTTACCTCCGATAACGAAGTTGGAAGGAGGTTATGTTTTACCACCTGTTTCTGTTCTTGTGTGTGTGTGTGTTTGTAAACAGCTTCCATGCCACAATTTTAATCCTAGAGTAATGAGACTTGCAGGGATTAACTGTTAAGTAAAAAGCTGGAAATTATTCAATTTTGAAATGTCACAGTCAAAGGTCAAGGTCACGGTCAAACAAAATGTCCAATTCACGTAATAAGCCGTAAGTTTGGACATCATTGTCACAGACTTCAAACTTCGTTCATATCTTGGTGTATGAAAATCCACGCCAACTGATAAATGTTAAGGTCAAAGGTCAAGGTTGAGAAAAGGTCGAGAAATAAGCTGACGCGGCGGAGGTTTGCGCTCTACTGAGTGCCCCTCAAGTTACATTTGATAACCGAACAAATTTATCTAAAAATTATTTTTTTACTGCAAGATATAACTCAGATGACCATTCAATCCTTTGTAGAATTATCATTCTGAAAAATATTGTCATTTCGTCTATATATTTCAAGAATAAGGTTATTCTTGCTTGAGGGTACATTCGGGCATACTATTCTATTTAATTTCTCTTCCTCTTTTGTTAAAGTTTATATAGTTTATATACGAGATATTTATTTTAATGATGTTACTCTTCTTAATATATTTTATTTTTCCCTTTTTCCTTTCCTCACTGGGCTATTTTCCCTGTTGGAGCCCCAGTGCTTATAGCATCCTGCTTTTCCATCTAGGGTTGTAGCTTAGCAAGTAATAATAATAATAATAATAATAATAATAATAATAATAATAATATTTTAATATTAAAAGATATCTGACGGGTAAAAGAACTTTGTATCATATGTTTTCTATCGTAATAAAATTTTCAGCAAACAATTTCTGCAATTGTTCTAGTTTTCATTAACTTACACTTTTAAAAACTAAAATAAATCTACCACAAATGTATTAATTTTCCAAAGTGATTTCTTTTTGTTTCATAGAAATTTATATTTCTATATAAAAAGAAAAATTATTATAAAAATTCGTTAAGCCTCCTTTGTAATATCACTAGTAAAATAAAACCTGTTGTGATTAACAATGGGAATAAGTATAAAATTTTCTTTTTTTAAATATTATTTTCCTTTACCATATTTCATAAACATATAAACTCATATCTCGTTTCTTCGTACGCCAGATCTAAAAACTATCGGTGCAAAATATGCACGAATCATTATGACACCAAGGAACGAAACGCAGTAAAATTATAGTTATGAGTCAATGGATGGTTCAGACCTTATGAAGTAGCCACTGTCAGGATTACCAACCCTCCCACAACAGGAGAGGTTGAGCGAATGTTTACGGTAAGCATCGGTCACCCTGTGCGCTGATACTTTTTTCACCTTTTGTACCTCTTCGATAAACATATCCTTAAGAGATGCAAATTGTATGCTCACGGACCATATTGAAGCCAGGGGCTTCGTGTGAATAATATATACCAAGAAAAGGACTTCATATATATATATATATATATATATATATATATATATATATATATATATATATATATATATATATATATAACATAATTTGAAACCTTTACATGAATGTTAAAATATAGCTTTTCGTTACAATTGCTACTATATATTTCTCTGTTACTAGAATTCCAGAAATCTTTATAAAAACGGCCTTTGGCAAGTCAAAAAGAATGTTCTGACCAAAGGTATAAGAAAAGCAAGTCTTTATACTACCATTCGTAGAATCTTGGGTTGCTTTTTGGGAATATACATAGATTAGGAACGGTAAGGCTACCTCTAAATACCAGCCGCCTACCCCGCCCCCTCCCCAAAAAAAACTCATAAGGAACCATAAATGGCAAGTGAAAAAGGATATTATAATCAAATCCATATGAATTGAAAGTCTTCATACTATTCTCCGTATAGTTGTGGGTCCATATATGTAAATATAAATAGATTAGCGAAAAGCTACCTACAAATACCTCCAGGCCCCCCCCCCAAAAAAAAAAGAAAAAAAAGAAAACATAAGTGACCATAAATAGCAAGTCAAAAAGAATATTATAATCAAATATATAAGAATTGAAAGTCTTTATACTATTCTCCGTGGAGTTGTGGGTTCATATATGTAAATATAAATAGATTGGAGGAAAAGCTACCTATAAATACGAACCACCCCCCCCTCCCCCCACAAAAAAACATAAGTGACCATAAATAGCAAGTCAAAAAGAATATTAGAATCAAATCCGTATGAATTGAAAGTCTTCATACTATCATTCGATGATAGTTATGGGTCAATATATGTAAATATAAATCGATTAGCGAGAAAAGCTACCTACAAATACCAACCCGCCCAGCTACCCGCCCACTCTAAAGCCCCCCCCCCCCCCTCCCGCCCCACCACAAAACCCCTAAACGCCCATAAATCGCCAGGTCTACAATACCAACGCCACCCGGACGATTAATCTAATCTACTCTATGGCCATCCTTAGCAAGTAAATCTGATATTAGGAATCGGGAATAACTGGGAATAACTGGGAATTGGGGGAACAATCTCGATTTATGTGATAAGTAGAGGACTATTTCTCCCCCCCCCCCCCCCCCCCGGTGATTATGTTTCGATCACCGTTCGCCTATAATGTTTCTGGTATTGTTTTCTTTGATGTACCTTTCTTGATTTGAATCTGTTATTGTTTTATTTTTGTTTTTAATTGTTTCTGTCATTGTTTTTTTCTTTTTTGAATTTTTTTTTTTGGTCTCACCGTGTTGTGATATATTGCATAAAAACGATTTGGTGCCATTATTGATAAAAAACAATAATGATAACAACAATAAAAATAATTTTTCTTCGTTTTCTCATCATTATTCTTATAAATTCTGCCTTTGAAACTAGTTTGATGTCATACTATTGTTTTGTCTTTTAGCAGTATAACTTAATTAATAGATATTAATAAAATCCATAAAGAAACGACTTATTGCAGATAATTTAAAAAAACTAATTCTATTTCAATGTAGATATAGAAATAAAAATCCATCAACTTCAAAACCAGAATAAATCTCTATAAATATATCCATCTAAATGTTTTCAAAACCAGAAATAGATTTCTATAAATATATCCATCAAAATATTTTCAAAACTAGACAAAATCTCTCTAAATATATCCATCAAAATGTTAAAAAAAAAAAAATGTCTATAAATATATCCTTCAAAATTTTTTCAAAACCAGACAAAATCTCTATAAATATATCAATCAAAAATGTTTTAAAAAACAGACTAAACCTCTATAAATATATCCATCAAAATGTTTTCAAAACAAGAATAAATCTCTAGAAATATATCCATCAAAATGTTTTCAAAACCAGAAAAAAATCTCTATAAATATATCCATCAAAATGTTTTCAGAACCAGACTAAATCTCTATAAATATATCCATCAAAATGTTTTCAAAACCAAACTAAATCTATAAATATATCCATCAAAATGTTCTCAAAACCAGAAAAAATATCTATAAATATATCCATCAAAATGTTTTCAAAACCAGACTAAATCTCTATAAATATATCCATCAAAATGTTTTCAAAACCGGACAAAATCTCTATAAATATATCCATCAAAATGTTTTCAAAACCAGACAAAATCTCTATAAATATATCCATCAAAATGTTTTCAAAACCAGACAAAATCTCTATAAATATATCCATCAAAATGTTTTCAAAACCAGAATAAATCTCTATAAATATATCCATCAATATGTTTTCAAAATCAGAATGAATCTATAAATATATCCATCAAAATGTTTTCAAAACCAGACAAAATCTCTATAAATATATCCATCTAAATGTTTTCAAAACCAGACAAAATCTCTATAAATATATCCATCAAACTGTTTTCAAAACCAGACTAAATCTCTATAAATATATCCATCAAAATGTTTTCAAAACCAAACTAAATCTATAAATATATCCATCAAAATGTTCTCAAAACCAGAAAAAATCTCTATAAATATATCCATCAAAATGTTTTCAAAACCAGAATAAATCTCTATAAATATATCCATCAAAATTTTTTCAAAACCGGACAAAATCTCTATAAATATATCCATCAAAATGTTTTCAAAACCAGACAAAATCTCTATAAATATATCCATCAAAATGTTTTCAAAACCAGACTAAATCTCTATAAATATATCCATCAAAATGTTTTCAAAACCAGAATAAATCTCTATAAATATATCCATCAATATGTTTTCAAAATCAGAATAAATCTATAAATATATCCATCAAAATGTTTTCAAAACCAGACAAAATGTCTATAAATATATCCATCAAAATGTTTTCAAAACCAGACAAAATGTCTATAAATATATCCATCAAAATGTTTTCAAAACCAGACAAAATCTCTATAAATATATCCATCAAAATGTTATCAAAACCACACAAAATCTCAATAAATATATCCATCAAAATGTTATCAAAACCACACAAAATCTCTATAAATATATCCATCAAAATGTTATCAAAACCACACAAAATCTCTATATATATATCCATCAAAATGCTTTCAAAACCAGACTAAATCTATAAATATATCCATCAAAATTTGGCAGTCTATATCAAACCATTCGCTGTATGGCTTCGCGAAACCCGTTTTCTATATATTTATTTAAACGAATTCTCATAGATGCAGTAGGGTTGAGTATATGGATTCCCTGATTGATTGATGATACGTGTTTTGGTTTGGGTATTTATTCATGGATGCTGAAGAGGTTTTCATTTAACTTTTTCTGATCATAATTTACCATTATATAATCGATATATATATATATATATATATATATATATATATATAAAACTATATATATACATATATATATAATTATATATATAACTATATATATATAACTATATATATATATATATATATATATATATATATATATATATATATATAACTATATATATATATATACACACATGCTTACAAAGCTGTACTAGTCAGGGCCACCCATACTAGTTGAGTTTGCTGTAAGCGATCGGGCGAAAGCTCCAACCATCACCAATCCGCAATGACCAGCGTGGTGATGAAATGACCCAAAACCTCAGACATGAATAAGGACGTGTCTGAGGCCTCTGTCCTGCAGTAGACTAGAAACAGCTGCATTTGTTGTTGTTGTTGTTGTGTAATGTATGTGTGTATATATATATATATATATATATATATATATATATATATATGTAAATATATATCTATATAAATATGTATACATATTATACATATATATATATATATATATATATATATATATATATATATATATATATACATTGTAGGTGTGTACCTATGTATGTGTGATATAGATATCTATATATTTGTGTGAGAATATGTATACAAACTCATCCCTTAAAAATACCCAGTTATATTTTATTTTGATGATAATATATGCAAAAAAAGGTTATTTAATTTTTATGGTTTCCCGAGAGCTGATTGACTTTTAATGTGCAGCAATGAAGTCTGATAATGCATTCGTGAAATCACTGATTATCATTATTCACTTATTCGAGTAAATTATAAATGAATGAAATGTGATGTGTTATCTCCGTAGAGTCTACGGTAATTTTTGGAACAAAATCATGTTACTGAATTGCTAAAAAAAAAAATCTAATCTCTTATTATTATTATTATTATTATTATTATTATTATTATTATTATTATTATTATTATTTAAAATGCTAATATTAACAAGCTTAAAGTGTCTTCCACTTTCAAAAGAAACATCGAAAAAATATTTCATTTTAGTAGAAAAGTTAATAAAGTACGAAGTAGAAATTGTTTTTTCTAGACCTCTCACTACACACAAACACGCACACAGTTATATCTATCTATCTATCTGTCAATCTATCTATTTATACACGTAATTTATTTATGTATAAACAATATATATATATATATATATATATATATATATATATATATATACCTAAATATATACATAATACATACATATATATATATACCTATGTATACATAAATATTTACATAATACATATATACACACACACACACATATATATATATATATATATATATATATATATATATATATGTATATATATCTATCTATCTATATATAATACACACACATATATATATATATATATATATATATATATATATATATATATATACAGACACACATACACATAAAGACATCCTTTCAACAATACGTTTGATATAGGCAACGGAGAGAGAGAGAGAGAGAGAGAGAGAGAGAGAGAGAGAGAGAGAGAGAGAGAGAGAGAGAGAGAGTGGAAATGACAGGGGGCAGCAAAACCGCACTTCAGTGCGGCTCCAGTCGTTCCCGGACCTGCCTTGCGAGCGGACGTGTGGCGCCTCCGTTTAAAGCTTCCCTCGATTATTTTTTTCCCCGGAAAAAGAAAAAAAAAAGTCTCAAGATGTCTTAGGTGTTGAGAAGACAAGGAAAATCGTTTAGTTAAATTGGTCTTCTTCCTTTGGTCTTGGTCATTAAGAGATAAACTTTTTTTTTTCTATTTCGAGGTTTTAAAAGAAGTTATATTTAAGTGGGAACTTACTATTTATAGTTTTTTCAAAAGACTATTTGAAAATGACGTTATTTCATAAACTATTACGCCAATTGGCTTCGTATTTTGAACAGTGGGGAGAGATAAGGGAACGGTGATATCTGAACTTATGTCACTAATCTTCAAATTGAAGTAATTTCTATTTAGAAAGTAGTAGATTCCTTTGAAATATTACTTTAAAACTTCTGTACAAGTGATGGCACTTTGTGAATATTTATAGCAGTCTTTAAGAGACTAGTCTATAATTTTTTTTAAATTTTAAGTTTTTGTTTTAGCTCTTAACATCCATTTAGTTCTTAACTTCAAGTTCTTAACTTCACTCGCGAAGATGAACGACTCGGAGACCCTAGACAACGTCGCGAACTGCAGTCTGGCCGACTTGGCCGAATACGAGTTCAACGACTCCGCCTGGGACATCTTCGAGAACATAACCGAGGAGGAAGAAGGCAACTTCATGAACTGCTCCTTCATCGAACATGTGGCCAACGTCAACTGCTCGCCTTCCCAGCACATGTGCAAGTGC
>NC_090764.1:5312972-5315472 GCF_036898095.1 Palaemon carinicauda
TACAGTATGTATCTGTAAATCTATGAATCAGGAAATCCACGTACCAGGATATCTACAGTAGGTATCAGGAAATCTATGTATCATCTATGTATCAGGAAATTTATGTATCATCTATGTATCAGGAAATCTATGTATCATCTATGTATCAGGAAATCTATGTATCACGAAATCTATGTATCATGCCGTGCAGCTCCCAAATATAAAGCGAAATTCATGAAGCCAACTACACGTAAAGAATACATCAGTATAAATGAATCATGAGAGTACGGAAGGAGATTCAAAACAAGGTGTCAGAAACGGCATAGTTAAGTGATTACATAATTAATGGATTTTCTAGTTTCTATAGAAGGAACACTCACGAGGAAGGGATGGATAAATTTTGGAAGAAGACGTAATAATTAGTTTAAACTTAATATATAATAATAATAATAATAATAATAATAATAATAATAATAATAATAATAATAATATTAATAATAATAATTTGAATTTGTTGAGTTAATGGAAGCACTATACGGAAAGTAAAGCTCGTGTTAGAATATGTACGGTTGATTAGAAAGACTATTTGCATGTTAAATATGGTGTTAGATAAGGTTACTATGGCACATTGTAAATTTAATCTGTTTATGAATTGTGTGATGGAAGATGTGAGTGGAATTAAGGTTGGTAAGTGCAGTGGAAGGATGAAATTTGGAATTTTTAATAGATGGTGAGGTAGGTTTGATACGTATGGGTTTATTATTATTATTCTTACTTGCTCAGCTACAACCCTAGTTGGAAAATCAAAATGCTATAAGCCCAGAGGCCCCAACAGGGAAAATAGCCCAGTGAGGAAAGGAAACAAGAAAAAATAATATATTTTATGAACAATGACATTTAAATAAATATTTTCTATATAAACTATGAAAACTTTAACTAAACAAGAGGAAGAGAAACGAGATAGAATAGTATGCCCGAGCGTACCCTCAAGCAAGGGATGTACTGATTAAAAGTATTTGTATAGATATGTATAAACGAATGCAATTTTTTCAGCGGGGATACCTTAACGTGGTGAAAGGGTTTGTGTATCGCCATAAGCAAAGCTGTACTAGTCAGGGATAATTATACTAAGTTGGTTTGCTGTGAAAGATCAGACGAAAATCTCCCACCATCACCAATCCGTAGTGGCCAAACGCAAGACATGAATTGACATGTCTGAGGCCTTTGTCTTGCAGTGGACTAGAAATGTCTTTCTTTGCTGTTGTTGTTATTGTTGTTGTTATTGTTTACGTAAACTACTGAAAGATCCGAATTCATCTTCTAAGGAAAACTTAAATTCGTTATCAGTAAAAGTGATATTACAGTTAAACCAAGAGTTAATGGAAAAATAAACTTTTATTCTAAAGAAAGCATTTGTTTTAAAAGTAGATTTCATTAATAGTAAAATTCTAAATCTGTTAAAGAAAGGTAAAAAATTACAAGAATAATATATATATATATATATATATATAATATATATAATATATATATACACACACATATATATATATATATATATACACACATATATATATATATATATATTATATTTATATATGCATATAGTATATATATATATACATATATATATACATATATATATATATATATATACATCAATAAAAGCGTTAAGGATAAATTATGTACAATTTTTCATTGAAAATAAATAGTAGTTTTTTACAGTTGGAGGTTAATAGTTGCGTGAAAAGACAGAATAATTAAACGTACTAAGGTTAAAAAAAAGACATATTTATACACAAAGTAATTAAAAGCACAGAGGTTAAAAAAGCCATATTTACAATGAGAAGTATTAAGGGCAAAACCATAGAAATAAAATATTGAACAAAGTTAACTTTAGTACCTAATTCAATAAATGTTAGAGACAAGGTATTATTAATTATTTTTTTCATATCTGCGTCGCAGGGGGATCGAACCTGTGCTAAGAACATGATCTCAGTAATTAAAGGATGATAATTAATCTAATTACTGCCACGCAATTATTAGAGATCATTTCTCTTGGATAAAAAATGTAATAATTAACTAGTTTTCGATATAGCATATTGCTTTGCCGCCTTAGAAATGTTAGTGGATTGAAACATTTATTATTATTATTATTATTATTATTATCATTATTATTATTATTATCATTATTATTATTTCGACTTGGTTATGGACTTGCAATATTAATTTGAACTAAGAGTGAAGAAACTGGAAAAGATAGGATGTTGTATTGGATATTCTCTCTCTCTCTCTCTCTCTCTCTCTCTCTCTCTCTCTCTCTCTCTCGTGATATACACTCACACACACACACACACACACACACTATATATATATATATTATATATATAAATATATATATATAAATATATATAATACATATATATATATATATATGTGTGTGTATATACATATATATATATATATGTATATAGATATACATATACACACAACACACATATATATATATATATATACTACAGAT
>NC_090764.1:5320472-5327972 GCF_036898095.1 Palaemon carinicauda
TCGCAATGTGTTGTTGTTGCTCTTCTTCTTTCCATTTTATCGTGGGTTTGGGGTCGAGGTTATTTAGAGATGCTGTCTCGTTTGGGATTTGGAGAAGATCGACATGTAAGTGGAATGTAGCCAGTTGTGAAGAGAGTGTCGTGTTTGAATATGGGGAGAAGATAGTGTTTCTCTCTCTCTCTCTCTCTCTCTCTCTATCCTCTCACTCTCCTCTCTTACATCATATACTGTATATATATATATATATATATATACATATATATATATGTATATATATATATAATAATAATAGTATGGATAGTACTTCTAAAACCTAAAAAAGGTCTATAACAATTAATCACCAGATTAGAACTTTGAATTTACTTCCATCAAAATTTTCAAATATTTTACTCTTTACTCTGCAAAGTGAATTCTTAATCAGCAATTAACAACATCTAATTGGTTTCCTTCAATTTACAATATTCTACCATATGTAATAACATTTTTGATTGCCTTTAGACGAAAAGAAAATAGACGTTCTTTATTGCCTTTAGACAAATATAAAATAGACGATCCTCTTTTGAATTACGTTACAGTAGTACCAGGAACCTCTTTCCTTTTACGACTTGGAATCAGCTCTTCTGAAATATTGCTGGAAACACCGGTCGGATATAAATCATCTGATGATGGGAGGTTGTTCTCAGCGTATGATTCATGAAAAGCTAATATAAGAATCCATTTTTTTTTTACGAAGGTCAGGATAGTGTCTGTGTTCGTTTTGGGTTTCTGGAGGCACGAAATGGTAAATTTGTGTTCGCTTGGGTTTCTGGAGACCCGAAATCATAAAATTTATGTCCGTCTGGGTCTCAAAAGGCATGAAAATGGTAAATTTCTGTTCGTCTGAGTTTCAAAAGGAATGAAAACGGAAAATTTCTGTTCGTCTGGGTTTCAAAAGGCATGAAAATGCCAAATTTCTGTTCTTTTTGGTCTCAGTAGGTACACAAATAGTAAATTTCTGTTCGTCTGAGTTTCAGGGGGGCACGAAAATGGTAAATTTCTGTTCTTTTTGGTCTCAGTAGGCACAAAAATGGTAAATTTCAGTTCGTCTGGCTTTCAGGAGGCACGCAAATTGTAAATTTCTGTTTGTGTGGCTTCCTGGGAAAACGCAATGGTGAATTACGGTTTGTCGAGTTCCAAGAAATTGGTAATTATATAAACAAAAAGTAAAATGTATATTAAATATAACATCACTCTATTAAAAACAATAGGTTTTTTTAACAAAACGGTAGGTAGATACTTGAGAAAATTATTTATTAGAGTCTTCCATTAAATAAAATCGTTTATTTGGATTCCATGAGAAAAGAATGTGATGAATAAAAAAAATAAAAATACTCGAAATGAAATGATCTTCCTAATTGGGTAGTTGAATCAGTAGAACTTCGAAAGTTCAAACTTGCAGCAAATGTTTTTTATGTTGAATAGGCTTACATAAATGTTTTTATAGTTTATATATGAAATATCTGTTTTAATGTTTTATTTAATTCCTTATTCCTTTCCTCATTTGGGCTATTATTTCCTGTTGGAGCCCCCCCCCTCTCTCTCTCTCCTCTCTCTCTCTCTCTCTCTCTCTCTAGCATCTTCCTTTTCCAACTAGGGTTGTATTTGAATATGCGAGACGATAGCAATCGGCTCTCTCTCTCTCTCTCTCTCTCTCTCTCTCTCTCTCTCTCTCTCTATCAGTTCTCTTGCTTGAGAGTACACTCGAGCACACTGTTCTATCTTACATCGTATTTCTCTTCCTCTTGTTTTGTGGAAGATTATGTAGTTTATATATGAGATATCTATTTCAATGTTGTTACTCTTCTTCAAATATTCTATTTTTCCTTGTTTCCTTTCCTCACTGGGCTATTTTCCCTGTTGGACCCCTTGGGCTTATAGCATCCTGATTTTCCAACTAGGGTTGTAGCTTAGCAAGTAATAATAATAATAATAATAATAATAATAATAATAATAATAATAATAATATATTTCTCTTACTGAAAAAAAGAGTGTCATTTAAGTCGCTAGCTCCGATTTTCACATTTTTACTCATAAAATTCTTTATTTTCCCTCTAGGATGATAAAACTTACAGAGGATATGCCTTATTATAGTGCTAATAATGCCTGAAAATTTCATTAGCGTGTCTTGATTAGTGTATTTTTGGGAAATATTTTTTACGATTGGCACCCATTCAAGGTGGAGCCTACCCTTAAAGAACACTTAATGATTTTTCATTGACATATACATAATGACTAATATACATAAGGCTGCATACATTTCCCGTGAATAATCGGTGTAATTCAATAGCTCGGCTGGCACTGACCCAAAACCCTTTGGGTTTAATTGAATACGAACTGAAGTGCAGAGACAAGCGATTTGTCACTCATAGAGGCATCGAATTTCATTTGCAGTTGATAAAGTATAAGTGATGTAATGTTAGTTTTATTGATAAAATCATGGATTTTCATAAAATATTTCATTCAAAATGGGAAATTATTTTATTCATAATTTTTATTTAATTCACTGCTTAAATTCAATGATGCTACACAGAATATTATTATTATTATTATTATTATTATTATAATTATTATTATTATTATTACTATCATTATCATTAATATTATTATTATTGTGTCTTTTTTATAGTTTATATATGACATTTTTGTTTTTAGAATGATTTATTGTTAAGTTTTTCTCATCATTTATTTATTTCCTTTTTTCCTTTCCTCACTGGGCTATTTTTCCCTGTTGGAGCCCTTGGGCTTATAGCATCTGGCTTTTCCAATTAGGGTTGTGGCTTGGCTAATAATAATAATAATAATAATAATAATAATAATATCAACCAAGCTACAATCCTATATTAAAAACCAAAATAATCGATTCTAATGACCAAAACCGATAACTTTCATTTGCCCTTAACATGACATTATGTTATAACATGCTCCAGTTAAGAAAAGAAATGAAGAGGTTGAAAATATTCAATCAGAATGGAATATACCAAAATTATTAATAATGTTCAACGGTGTTAGTATTTACACAAACTACGATGGGAATAAAAAAAAAAAAACTTATAAAAATCATGTTACATGAAAGAGGCTATATTGAAAATCGTTACTTTATTTTCAATTTCAAACATTTCTCTTTAGAAACAGATTCATACAGTTTAAGAGTAAGGAATACCTCCTGAGAGAGAGAGAGAGAGAGAGAGAGAGAGAGAGAGAGAGAGAGAGAGAGAGAGAGAGAGAGAGACTTGTGTTCTTTTGAAAATGTAAAATTACTTGTTATCAAAATTCAAACTAGATATAAATGGATTAAAATAAACCTACCTAAATAATAGTTCGGGTGAGGCATAAAACCTTTGCAAATTATCGTGAATCACTGCTAAGAAGGTTTAAATCTAGTTACCCTTCCTTATGTATAAGACTTTTTTCCAAATTTACTGTAGATAAATAATTTTTCAGTTAAGTTATTCACTTATCACAATACAAAAATTCTACATATATTTATCCATTTCCCCAAATGTATTGTTCCTAGTACATACACCGGATAATTTAACTTATAATTAATTCCCTTCATAGATGGGACATTGAAACGAAGTATATTGCTCGAAGCGAAGGGAACAACGAGTGTCGGTGTGACACAAGTACCATTTGCGATCAATAGATGGCGTTGCGTGTCATCCCGCTCAACTTGTGGAGAGCACTTGCCTTTGTTCCTTTCACTAACTTTGTTTATAAGAAATATTGAATACCAATGCTACTTCAACGTCAAACATCAACTGCAAACAATTTTTTTATAATTCTTTTTTTTTAGAATTTAGGTCTAAAGGTCATCAATTGATTTTCTTGTTTACAAAAGGGAGTGTCGAACCATATTTTGAAATAATGCTCGTTTGAGTGGAATTGAGAAAGCCAGTGAAAAAAATTAAGATGAACGGTGTATTTTGTTAATGTATTTTGGTTGAATAACCAAATGAGTGAACTAAGAAATTATTATACATTAGTAGAGGCAATGAATGCCGTGACTGGATCAGAGAGGATGGTTGTACTGGTGGACATGAATGCAAAAGTTGTTGAGTTTTGGTGTCTAACAAAAAATGGAGATAGACCTCAATAAAAAAAAAGGGGGGGGAGGGGGGCTACTACAGGCTGTAGAGATTATTTTATCTAAGTCTTAGATTTATCTGAAATACACCAGAAAATAAAATTATAAAAGAAGATACTGTTCTTAGTATGTAATGTATGAAAATATAATTACGAAAATGTAACGATGAGAGAAGAGTTGGACAACATTAATCCATTAGCTGATTGAAACAAAAGTAAAAATATCTGATCGTGGATGGAGGTACGGATGCCAGGTTCATCATTGCCAAGATTATTGGGCAGGGTATGTTGTACTATGCTAGCGGTATTTTTAGATTTACTTCAGAAGCTGACCTTCTGAAAACCATATAAATTTTATGAGAACATTGCTTTTATGGTTTTAAATATAATTTCCTATTATATTGACGTCAATGACCTTCGATGTCAGGATGCTAGAAAACTCAAAATCAAGTCAAACGTTATATAAATAAAAATAAAAAATAGCAAGAGATAGATTTCAAGAGTTATTTATCAATATCACAAATACTCCCTTGGCAGATTCCATTTCGCACCTTTAGATGCAAAATTACTTTTCTAGTGTACTGTACAAAACTAAAAATTGAGTTAAAATAAATTTTATTCCAGATATATAACACCATAAATGATAAGTAACCGCTAGCATATATATGTAAAATATAATCTAAGCTACTATAGTCCATTTCTTTTTGCGAGGCAGATTTGCACCGACTCGCAGCGGTGCCCTTTTAGCTCAGAAAAGTTTTCTGATCGCTGATTGGTTAGAATTATTTTGTGCAACCAATCAGCGATCAGGAAACTTTTCCGAGCTAAATGGGCACCGCTGCGAGTCGGTGCAAATCTGCCTCACTAAATAGAATTGGCTATAGTAGGCTATAGTAGTAGTTTCATATACAAATAAAAAGATAAGAAAGGATAATAATCAAAGGTTATAGGTGTCTGGTATCAGTTCTAGTTTCATCAGAATAGATAATTATCAGAACGTCAGCTGAGCAAGCCCAACACTGTGGTGTCCAAGCAAAGCAGGGACCTCCCGAGTAAACAGCTTAAACTCACGATCCCAGGCGGGGATCGATCTGTCGCCATGCGAATACTAGGCGAACATTTACCACTGTACTAGCTAGGCAGCTAGCATCATCATCATCATTTCCTCCTACGCCTGTTGACGCAAAGGGCCTCGGTTAGATTCCGCCAGTCATTTCTATCTTGTACCACTTTACTTAACCAGGAGGCTAACATCATCATCATCATCTCCTACACCTACTGACGCAAAGGGCCTCGGTTAGATTTCGACAGTCATTTCTATATTGAGCTTTTAAATCAGTACTTTTCCATTCGTTATCTCCTACTTCACGCTTCTTAGTCCTCAGCCATGTAGACCTGGGTCTTCCAACTCTCTAGTGCCTTGTGGATCCCAGTTCAAAGTTTGGTGAAGCAATCTCTCTTGGGGAAGGAAGGATTAACTTTAAGAATTATTCATGAATATCACGCATCATCTCCTACTTCACGCTTCATAATCCCCAGCCATGTAGGCCTGGGTCTTCTAATTCTCTAGTGCCTTGTGGAGCCCAGTTCAAAGTTTGGTGAAGCAATCTCTCTTGGGGAAGAAAGGATAAACTTTAAGAATTATTCATTATTATCACGCATCATCTCCTACTTCATGCTTCATAATCCCCAGCCATGTAAGCCTGGGTCTTCTAATTCTCTAGTGCCTTGTGAAGCCCATTTCAAAGTTTGGTGAAGCAATCTCTCTTGGGGAAGAAAGGATAAACTTTGAGAATTATTCTTATTACTTAGTACTCAGCCACGTAGACCTGGGTCTTCCAACTCTCTAGTGCCTTGAGGAGCCCAGTTCAAAGTTTGGTGAAGCAATCTCTCTTGGGGAAGAAAGGATAAACTTTGAGAATTATTCTTATTACTTAGTACTCAGCCACGTAGACCTGGGTCTTCCAACTCTCTAGTGCCTTGAGGAGCCCAGTTCAAAGTTTGGTGAAGCAATCTCTCTTGGGGAAGAAAGGATAAACTTTGAGAATTATTCTTATTACTTAGTACTCAGCCACGTAGACCTGGGTCTTCCAACTCTCTAGTGCCTTGAGGAGCCCAGTTCAAAGTTTGGTGAAGCAATCTCTCTTGGGGAAGAAAGGATAAACTTTAACAATTATTCATATTAAGATCACTCACTTGACAGATTCCATCTCTCACCCTTACCACAATGCCCACGACTTCCTCTGACCGTCTGGAATTCCAGGTCTCATGCCTCCAGGGACGACAAAAGACTAGGAGTAAATTCGAGACAGCCAAAAGGGACATCCTTGATGTCTTCTTAATGGAGTTGCGTCCCGAGAGGAAGTCACAAGAAACCTCCCTGTGCTTGAGAGAGAGAGAGAGAGAGAGAGAGAGAGAGAGAGAGAGAGAGAGAGAGATTGAATGACAATTACGCCAAGAGACATCTTACTGTGTTTTGTTTCTAAAATGGAGTATGTGTTTGTGTATTTTCTTGGGTGGAAACTGTGAACTTTACTTGTATTAGCGTTGGCATACGGTTAAACGTAAAATATTAGCAGTGTTTTATTAGCTTGTGTGTGTGTATATATATACATATATATATATATATATATATATATATATATATATATATATATATATATATATATATATATGTATATATATATGCTCTATATACAGTATACCTGTACATTATATATATATATATATATATATATATATATATATATATATATACATATACATATATACTGTATATATACATACAACAACAACAAATGCAGCCATTTCTAGTCCACTCTAAGACAAAGACCTTAGACATGTCTGAGGTTCGGGCAGTTTTCCTCAGCACACTGGCCAGGTGAATTGATGATGGTGGTGGGAGACTTTTGTCTCATCACTCAGAGCAAACCAACCTAGTATTGGTTATTGGTATCCCTAACTAGTACAGCTTTGCTGATCATGGCGATATATAAACCCTTTCACCACGTTAAGGTATCAATTTTGTATAGTATTTATGAATATCATACTCAAGTCCATGCTTATGTACATGTACACATATCTCAATATCCAATATTATCATTATTATTACAAGCCAAGCTACAACCCTAGTTGGAAAAGCAAGATTCTATAAGCCCAAGGGCTCCAACAGGGAAAAATATCCCAGTGAGGAAAGGAAATAAGGAAATGAATAAGCTACAAGAGAAGTAATACATAATCAAAACAAAATATTTTAAGAACAGTAACAACATTAAATTAGATCTTTTATATGTAAACTATAAAAACTTCAAAACAAACAAGACGAAGAGAAAAAAGATAGGACAGCGTGCCCGAGTATACCCTAAAGCAAGAGAACTC